>NC_041392.1:414742938-414775291 GCF_002162155.2 Triticum dicoccoides
AGCGCACCAGCCGAAGCACCCGGAGCTAGAGCAAGATTTGGACCAACGGCCGGGGCCAACGGCAGGTTGGACTCATACTCATCGAACGCCCCCACCAGGCTGCGTGCTAGATTCGGCACGCTGACAGCAGTATCCTGGGTTGCCACCACCATCACATGCCCCTCCAGCGCCCCAAGTTTGTCCCGAGTTTCAATGTCAATGGAAGTGTCCAACATGTTGTCGTCCTGCTCATCACCTTGCCCTCCCATCACCACATCCATCCCCGCTCCCTGTCGCGGCTGGCCTGAAGCCTCCTTGCTTCCATCCACCGCATCCGCCTTGCCCTTGCCAGCATTGGGGGGCGCGGGGCTAGACCCGCTTGGCTTGGATGGCGGGGAGGGTGTGGCGCATCAGAGCCCCCGCCCCAACACCACCGAGACCACCCCCGCCCCCACGTTGACGTGGACGTTCAACCTCCAACTTAATCTGATAGCCCTCACTGTTAAACCAAACTTCGACCGTCCATTCAGTTTCTCTGGTGCCTTGCAAGCCAACTTCATCCTCACCGGCCCTAACCGAATGAGTGAAAGTTCATCCATAACGACCGGCCGCCCCAACATCTTAAAGCCTTCTTTGATCATCTCCTTCCTACGGTGCTTCTGGGGAATGTCGTGCAGCTTAACCTAGACTTCCGGCATGGCCATGGGCTGAATCACCTCATGTAGCATGTCCCGCACCCTTGCGATGATGTCATGGGAAGGAAGGAAAAGCTTCCCACTAGTCTTTGCCATGTGAAGAAGATCCGCTGAGAGGAAAACCACCAGAAAGTCGTCATCGCCTACCCGCGTCACCTGCCAATCCCACTCCCCAGTGACAATGTTCTTGAGCTCTTGTTGCAGAATATGGAGATTCAGCTTGTCCGGATCCGCCAAAAAAATCGCCGCATTTTCCACCTTCTGGTCTACAGGCCTCTCCTCCTCCGCATCCTCTACGAACTCGAGGCAGAAGAAGCCTTCTCCCGAGATCGCACTGCCCATGATCTGCAACTTGGGCGCCCTAACGCACGTTGGGCAGTTGGCAGAGGCATGTCCCTCTTCCTTGCACAGCACACATAGGGGCTTGAAGGTGCATTTGGATTAGTAATGCCCGAGCCTGCCGCACTTGAAACGCTCCACATCCGGCACATCCTCCACCGGGATCGGCTCCCCCGCCATCCCTTTGGCAGAAGATGGCATCGTCACCGCGAGCGGCTCTGCCACCGCCCTCTGTTTCTTGGAAAGAGGGTCCCCATGACCCCCTCCACAATAGGGATGCTCCACCGTCTTGCGCTCCAGCTCACGTCGTCGCTGGGTGGCCTTCTTCCTCTTCTTCTTATCTTGCTGCTGCTGTATCCACCATGGGGGAGGGGGACCCCAATCACCCTCGCGCCCCTTCTGCTCCTGCGCCGCACCTCTCGCCTCCCGCGCGTCGCGCGCCTCCCTCTCGTCTCTCTCTTCGTATTGCCCCTGCATCGCCCGCTTCGCCTTCTTGCGCAGATCCCGCTTCGCCTCTAGATCTGCCGCCTCCATCAGCCTCTTCTCCGCTCGTCGATCCCCCATCATCGCCGTCGCATATAAGATGAGAAGAGGAAAAGGTGGTGGAGCTAACTGGATAAGCCTAGCCAAGTGAGCCCAGCGCCGCATGTCTCTAGTGGCAGCGGGAAACCCTAATCAGGGCTCCCGGCTACCCTTCCTCACCCATTTATAGCCAGGCATTGGCCTGGGAGGTGGGCTGGGTGGGCCGGGCCGCGCGCAGTCCGCCGCAGGCCGAGCCATCATACCCCCCGACACCCCAGCCGAATTATGTGACCCCGCGCACTCTGGGCCCTGGACCGCGATGGTGGGCCCCGCCCCACTCTGGCCCTGCACGGCCCGCGGCCTAGTTCCAGGAACCCTAAGCCCCAGATCCGGGGTCGCCCCCTCCCCGATCCCCTCGGCCGCCGTCATCTCCACCGACTATGCCACCTGCCGAGGTGAGGACATGGCCAGGCACGGCCACTCCGAGTCGCCTTTCGACGTCGGCGCCGCGCTCGAGCTGGCCAGAAGACCCACCGTCTTGGACCTGATTGCGCAAGCTACCGTCACCGCCGCGTTCCCACTAGCCGGCGACGATGGTCTCCACACCCGAGCCGCCAGCGCACAGTGGCCCCTGCCCCCCGGTGCAAAACTCCGACGCCGGCCCGACACGCCCGACCGCGAAGCCGCAGCAAAAGCCACGAAGTCGCAGACCGTCGGCCCCGCTAGCGCCGTCCTTCTGACCTCCGCCTCCGCACCCTCCGCTTCACTCTCTTCCTCCGAATCCGCCCCCGCTAGCACCCAGAACCTGCTACCCCGCGGCCCTGACACCTCCTTCGTCGGCGCTGCAAAGGCTGGAGAGGGTGCATGCCCCGGCGAGCCCCCCGCTCCCCGGCGGACCAGCTGCCAGCCCTCCGCTGTCTCTACCCCCGTCGGCGCGAGCGCGTCGCCCTCAGGGTCGCCCGACCTAGTCGCCAACGGCTCACTCATTTCCATGATTATCCCCGAGGTGATTTCTGCGGCCGCTTATTGGATTAAAGAGTGGTATTTTTTTCGTTGGAAAATACGGGTGGTTCTGCTAGTAGATACTCAAAATGGACACGACCGCACAGTCAAATGTAATGGGTCAAAATCTGTTATCCCTACTCCACAGTCAAATGTCCCACTAGAATTTTCCACTTTGTTATCTAAAACATGCAAAAAATATTCCATAATCCTCGCCGTAACTTCTATTAGTTGACATTCAATCCCCGCCGTAACATACTACAGCGCACCTTCTCTTATTTCTATCTCCTCATTAAATGACTCATCATTCTCGTCTTTTAGAAAAAAAAAACTAAATTATATTAGGCTGTTAGTGGACATTGATTTGCCATAAGTTGATGTTTACCATAAGTGAAACCTAGCCTACCACGAGGTGAAGAACAAAGGAGCTTATGTTAACATTGTATTATGTCTTATTTATATGTCTTGAGAGGACCCAATGGATATCCAGTGGGTATGGATATCCATCGGGTTTGGACAAGGACACAAATTTTCACCCATGGATTTTTTTCATGGGTGGGCAAAGACTGTCTTCATGGATATGGATATGGATTTGATATTGTTCCACCCGATCCAAACCCGACACATTGCCATCCTTAGATGTTACAGTAAGTAGCTATGTTATCACGTGTCTCTCTTTCTTCATTAATTATATGTCAGATCATCTATTTTGCCTAGATAAGTGTAACGTTTCGATGCATGCCCATGGCAGCAACCTCAATAAAGAATATATCTCTGTCTACGTGTGATATACAGTACTACTATGATGCTAATATATATAGAAAATTGTAGAGAGAGGAAGAATGGAAGAATGCTTTTGCCGGAGTAGCCGGCCGAGGAAGGCTAGCTAACTAGGCTTTGCTTTGACCATGCATGAGCACGTCGACATGCAGAACTCACGTGATGTTATTATTCAATTGGAGGTAGCTCTGGATCTTTGTCCCTTGTCAACTTGGCACAAACATTATGTTAGTCGCAGTGTAATGTTTTGCTCGTACTCGCTGGATCATCTGCACACATACATGTGTGCATGCATGGACATGGCTGCATGGCAACGTGTGTGAAAACTAGTATCAGTACTACTACTACGAGGACATCGCTGCTCACAGAGTTGACCCATAATACTTTGTTACTGATCAAATTGTTTTTTGCAGGGACAATAAACATGTAAATTGTCGACATATGTAAAAAATAAGTATGTTCATACTTGTTAGAGTTGTGTCGAATATAATGTACAAGATAGGTTACAGTTGGACTTGTAGTTGTATTGTGTTTACATAGGATATGTAGTCGTGTCCTAGAAGGACATTTGTATCCTAGGCCTCTCATATATAGTGGGGCTAGACACATGATGTAAGCTATGCCAACATAATAGCACATGCGCGCAAGGGGGAGCCGGCGGCGTGTTCCGGCGCCTGGGTGGCCGGTGTGCGGTATTGTGACGGTGTCACGAGGAGGAGCGGCCGTAGTCAGGCCCCGGAGATGTAGCCATATCGGTGAACCTCGTTAACAAATCTCAGTGTCGTGCTTGGTTGATTGCTTGGTCATCGGATGATCGACGGTGTGCCTCGGATTTATTCTAACAGGTGATATCTTTTTTTCGCGAATACGCAAAAGGCTTGTGTATCATTGCATTGATAGGTAGAAGAAGTAGCAAACAGCAGGTACATAATATCACCTCTGACAAGCATGAACACGCATCGCGGCATGAGTCAGGAGGTGGGGCGTACAAACAGAAGGGGGGGTGTACGCACCCCAGGTCCTAGACACTACGTCTGTGGCAAGATGGTGCAGATTCCTTTGGCACCTGCTCGTGCCCATGCGCGAGCCTCGTCCTTGATTGTCATCATGAGGTGTGGGATGGATGCCCTTTTGTTGTCGAAGACACAGGAGTTGCGCTGCTTCCAAATCCACCAGGCAGTGAGCAGGACTAGCGAAGTGAGGCCCCGACGCATACAGAGCGGGGAGTTTGCCGTGGACGCAGCGAGCCAGTCGAGGAATGGGACGTCTGCAGAGGGAATGGAGACTGGAAGCCTACACCAGCTCAAGATCTCATGCCAAACCTGTCGGGAGAAGGGGCAACCGGAGAGCAGGTGAGGCATCGTCCCAGGCTCCTGGTCGCATAAGGGGCAGGTCGAATCGTGCGGCAGGCCATGCCGGGCAAGACACTGCGCGGTCCAACAGCGATCCCTAAGAGCGAGCCAGAAGAAGATCTTCACCCATAGAGGCGCCCATGGCCTCCACGTGAGCTGCCAGTGGGGAGCTTCGATGGATCCATGGAATAGGGCTTGATAGCAGGAACTCGCCGAGTAAATCCCTGTCAGAGAGCGCAATATGTCGTAGGCGACGCCATAGCTGAACGTACTGCAACAGAGCCGCTAGCCCAAGAGATCCCGAAATTTGGCGCGCCCAGGAACGGTCAAGCAAGGCGTCACGAACGGAGGTGAGTTTGCGGCAGTGCCTCGGTACCTTCTGGAAAATCAACGGTGCAGTCTCCTGAATAGAGTTGCCGTCGAGCCAGTGATCCACCCAAAACTTGCAAGAACGGCTGTCACCAAGGGTCCAGGATGTGGAGGCCCTGAAAATAGCCTGAACCTCGGGGCTGCTGAGCATATGCAGGTGATGCCATGGACGTGAGGGGTCGGTGGATTGGAGCCACAACCATCTGGACCGCAAGGCGATGCCGGCCCGCTGAAAGTCCAGGATGCCCAGGCCGCCAAGAGAGATCGGGCGGCAAACAGTAGCCCAATTTACAAGGCAATGGCCACCATTGGCCTCCTTTCGCCCACGCCAGAGAAAGGAGCGTACCAGGCGATTGAGCTGCTTCAGGATGGGAGGGGTAATAGCCATCGCCATGAGAATATGAAGTGGCATGGCGCCCAGAACATGCTGGGCCAGGGCAAGCCTCTCGCCCCTCGAAAGCATGGATCCCCACCACGGCGAAAGTTTCCGCTCGAGCTTGTCGATGAAGGGTTGCAACACAGAGGAAGAAACCTTCCTGATGGAGAGGGGAAGCCCAAGGTACTTGGTTGGGAAATCCACGATCGGGCACTCCAGGCCACCAACGATTGCGCTGCGAACATCCGCAGAGCAATGAATGGGTGTGGCCGAACACTTGGCAAAATTGATGTGCAGACCAGAGGCGACGCCATAGACCCGAAGGAGCTCGCGCACCACCGCCAGCTCATGCACCGTGGGGTGACAGAAAACGACCACGTCGTCGGCATACAGGGAGATGCTAGAGGCCATGTGGCGCGGAGTAAGGTGCATGAGGACGCCGGCAGCGACGGCACGCTGAAGGAGTCGGTCGAGGACGTCGATCACCAGGACAAATAACATGGGAGAAACTGGATCGCCCTGCCGGAGCCCCTTGCGGTGAGTGATAGGCGGCCCAGGACAGCCGTTGAGCAGCACCCGCGTACTTGCCGTGCCAAGAAGGATGGAGACCCACTCCCTCCAGCGTGGTCCGAACCCGAGGTGGCGCAATATGTCCAGGAGGAAGGGCCAGAAAACTGAGTCGAAGGCGCGCGCGATGTCGAGCTTGAGCATCACGCGAGCAAGCTTGAGGTTATGGAGGCGCCGGGCCGTTTGCTGGACGAGCAAAAAATTGTCGCGTATGCATCGCCCAGCAATGAATGCACTCTGGTTTGTCGAAACCATCTCGCAGAGTCGTGGTGCTAGGCGCAGAGATAGGACCTTCGCCACCAACTTGGCAATGAAGTGAATGAGGCTGATGGGACGGTAGTCGGCAATGGACGCCGCATCAGGCCGCTTAGGGAGCAGAGTAACGAAGGCCTCATTGAGCTTTTGGAAGCCACAGCCGTTGAGGGAGTAGAGCTTGTGGAAGACTGCACAGATGTCATGCTTGATGATGTCCCAGCAGGAGCAAAGAAACTCCAAAGAATACCCATCCGGGCCAGGGGCCTTGCCAGACGGCAGAGATTTGATCGCGGCCCATATCTCATCCTTAGAGAATGGCAAGTCGAGGGCGGAAAGGTCCAACGAGCGCTGGTCGAGGGCGTCAAGGTTTATGGAGAAAGCCCTATGGTCAGGGGTACCCAGCGCCCTAGTGAAGAACTCGTGGATGGAATCAGCCATGGCTGCCTGATCCGAAATTTCAGCGCCTTCCACCTGAAGGGAAGTGATTTTGGTGCGTTGCTTTCTCTGCGCCGCCCGAACACGCGGGAAGGAAGTATTGGTCTCCCCGACCTGGAGCCAGGAACAGTGGGCCCGCTGGCGAGTGATGGAACGATGCAACGACGCGAGGCCCAGATATGCAACCTTTAGACGGCGCCGGAACCAGGCCTCGTGCGGCAAAAGGGGGCGGAAATCTTGGGCAGCATCGAGCTTGGCAATAAGCTCGCGGGCAACGGAAAGCTGCAGGGCCACATGCCCGATGCGGCGCGCGCTCCAGCTCTGTAAGCGCTTGGCAGTGAACTTGAGACGGGCAAAGATGTGTGTGAATGGGTCATCGTCCGCAGGGCAAGAGTTCCAAGCGTCGGCCACAGTCACATGAAAGCCATCAATTTTTGGCCAGAACTTCTCAAAATGGAACCTGCGAGGCCCCGGAGTACACGGGGTGCAGTCGATTAGCAGCGGGGCGTGATCCGACACCGTGGAGGAGAGGCATCACATGAAGTAGTTGGGGTGCGCCGTCGCCCAACCGGAGGTACAGAGTGCCCGATCAATGCGCTCCAGAGTGGGAGAGTCTCTCTCGCTAGACCAGGTGTATCGTCGGTCGTGGAGATAAACATCCCGAAGCTCCTCGTCGGCAATGAAATGACGGAATCTGCTCATCATGCCCCAATGTAAACGATCATTACTCTTATATTCAGCCATTGCAATCATGTTGAAGTCGCCGCCAATCAGCCAGGGGCCGGCACATAAGGAACGCGCAGCGTGCAGCTCAGCGAGGAAGGCAAGCTTGTCCTCGTCACGTTGGGGTTCGTAGACACCAGTCAGCCACCAGTGCCCAGCCACACCCGGCACAGAAGCCAAGGCGGTGACATGATACAGACCAATGTCAGGGTTGGAGAGCAAGATCTCATCACGCCGCCAGGCCAGGATGATCCCCCCGCGCGTGCCAGTGGCCGGTAGCGCGAAGAAGTCTTGAAAGGCCGCACCACAGGTGTCGGAGACAATGGCAGGTGAGACCGCAGCAAGCTTGGACTCCTGTAGGCAAACCACACTCGGGGAGACCGAGGAGAGGACAGACCGAACGGCGCTGCGCCTAGCTGGGCAATTAAGGCCGCGCACATTCCAGAAAACAATCTTAAGGTTGCAATTCATGGAAACAAACTATTTTCCATAGAAGGGATCAAGACACAAATGTCAAGCCATGACAAGGAGCCCCTGAGCCACAGGGGATCCAGGAGGGATACACCCAATGGCACCAGTGGGAATTTTCCACCCATAGAAGTCTGCTAGGGCCTGCACAGTCTCGGCCGCCAACGGGCGGTCAAAGAGGTTGGCATATTGCTGGAGTAAGCTATCTGAAAGCGGCTGATCTTGCTTGAGTAGACCCAGGCGCTTGAGCAGCACGCGCTTGGCCTTTAGCTCGGAGTCTAGGCCACGGTCATACATGGCAATCCGCCCACTACGCCGCGGCATGAAGTTTGGTGGCAGCTCATTGCGCCGACGACGTGGAGGGGGCGCGGGCGTGGGAAGAACCGGAGTAGCAGCTCGGAGTAGGGGCAGCAAAAAATGGTTAACTTCGCCAGAAGAATCGCCCCCATGCATGGAAAGGATGGCCCCATGCAGCTGGCCCACCTGATCCTCTGCAACAGCAGTCGTGGGGCTCGTTGTGCGGTTGCCCTCGTCATGGGAGGGCGGCGGGCCCCCAGAACATCCCCCACCCCCGAGGCGACAAGAGGCTGTGAGGCAGTTGCGAGCCAATCAGCGTTCTGTACAGGTATGGGCCCACCCTGCTGGGATGAGGATGGGGAGACAGACATGCAGGGGAGTTGCGCCAGCACTGCCTCGTCGTCAGGCCCGCAGCTGTCGGGCGCGCAGAACTGGGTGGTATGGTCAGGCAGGGGCCCAGCTGCAGGGCGGCAGGGAGAGGCGACAGAGGCGGTAGGGACCGAGGCAGGCCTCAACCCCACATGATCTGGACAGCTGTTGAGTTGCGGTAGGTCACGCCCCTCCAGGGTGGGGGCGGCACACAAGGGGTAGGAGACCGAGGAGGATCATCCGCGGGATCCGCGCGGAGAGGAGACGCGGTCGTTGCCTCTGGTCGCCCGGCCAACGGTAGGATCAACGCAGGACGGGCCCCAGAGCCGGAAGTGTCCAAAACCATGGCAGCCGCTTTGCCCAAAGCAGGAAAAGAAAGCCGGTGGGCCAAGGCGTCAGACAGGCGGGCAGGAGGGGTGGGGTCCAAGGGGTGGGGGCCCAACACGCCCGTCTAAATCCTGGCAGGAGGCGGAGCACCGTATAGCCGTCGCCGACGCCGCTTCCCGGCGGCGCCGCCCGACGCAAACCTCTCAGCGGCAGCATCATTGTTCCCGGAATGACGCGGGAATTCATGTCTCCTAGGCCACGGGTCTGGCAGAGGCGGGGAGCCACGGCCATCGCCGGACGAGCCACCATCATCTCCAGGGGGCCCGCCGTCGTCGCCGCCACGGCCGGCCTACGGCAGAGGCGCAGGTCGCCGGTAGTCGGTCGTCTCCGTGACGAAGATAGTTACCGGGCGGCGGTAGACTCGTAGAGATAGCCGCTCAGCCACCACGGGATTGGCATCAGGAAGAACCGCATCAGCATCCGGGAGAAAGAGCTCGGAATGCCTCGGGATGGCGTCGGGGTTGTTGGTCCATGCAGACAGCTTGAACGCGGAGCGGTCAGATCCGTCGCGAGTCTCCGGCGCCAAGTGCTCAATCTCGCAGAAGGGAGCGAGGAGCAACTCCGCCATGGAGCGATGCCAGGCATGATCTGGGATGCCAGTCATCTCGATGTCCACCGTGAAGAGAAGATCGACCGGCTCCGCGCCGGCCAAGCTGCTCCAAGGGTGGAGGAATAGACGGAATCGCGGAAAACGCGTGTTTTCGGCAGCGTCGCGGGCATCGGAGGCAGGGTCCGCGAACCTGAGGAGGAAGGGCTCGGGGTGGTGGCGATGAACGGAGGTGTCCCCTGGCGCGAGGTGGAAGCGCTGCTGGAGCGCAAGCGCGACCTCAGCGCAGGAGACCCCAGAACAGTTGCCGGCCAGGGTGGCGACAAGCGTGAGCTGCTGCAGTTCCATCTCGGCCGCCACGACCTCCACCGAACGGGGTAGGAAGCAGAGCGCGACCTCCGGTCGGCGAGGAGGGTGACCCGAAAGAGGCACCGACGAGCCCGTTGCCACCGGGGAGGCGGTCAACGACCTCACGGGTGAAGCAGAGCACGGCTCAGAGGGGGGCGGAGAGGTGGCAGACGCACTGCGCTACCCGAAAGACGCGGGCTGGCAAGGACCTGCGACGCTGGACCCAGAGGAAGCGACGGGGTGGACAGCGGCCGTGGAGTGGGGAGGAGCACAGCTCGGGGGCACTGCCGGCGGCGGCATCGGGCGGTAGGGAGGGTTGGTGCAGTACCGCCGCAGATGCCCATAGTGCCGGCAGCGAGAGCACCGGATATCGCGGTGACACTCGCTGCGCAGGTGCCGCGTGCTGAAGCAGCGGGAGCACTCCCCTGCGCGGACGGGCCAGGCGGGACGAGAGGGGCGCCCCCCATCCGACCGGAGATCGCGGCGAGGGCAGGGGCGCTTGCGACCGCGAACCTGCTCCCACGGGGCCTGGGGAGCCGGTGCCTCCAGCTGTAGCAGCAACGGCGCGTCCGGGACGACCCGGTGGATCTCCGAGCGCGTACCGCGCCTGACGACCGACGGAGCGGGGATCTCGGGGCGAACGACCGGCGGAGAGGGGACCACAGAGTCGGGGAGCTTAGGCATGCCGAAGCAGAGCGCCTGGCGGTAGGAGGTGGGCGAGGCGCGCGGCTCCGCAGAGCTCGGCGGCGAAAGGCTGGCCTCGAGCCATCGCTGCTCGCGAGGCCGGCCAGGGGTGGGGGACGGGGCCATGTCCGACGGGAGTGGACAGCGAGGGAGGGTGGACGACGGGGCCGGAGTGGCCGCCGTCGGGAAGCTGGGAGCTGGGGTGGCTTGGCCGATGGCGGAGATATCATGAGCTAGGTTGTCCGAAGATCGTTGATGGTTGTTCTAGAGGAAGTACCGAGTTTGAGATGCAGCCGTGGCTACGACGTAGTTTTTGGTGAGATCGAGAAAAGCAATCGGTGAAGCAGCGGGGCGTAAAGCAAGCAAAGCTGGCGGCGATTTGTTTCGAGCCTCGACGAGACAGAAGCGGAATCAAAGGCGGCAGGTGAGTCGTGCGGCGGTCGATCGATGGATTGATCGGGCGAGCCTACTCGAGGCGTGCGCTGAGATCGCTGGCGGGAGGGCCGAGCAAGCCAGTGTGGGGGCTACAGCCCATGTGAGGCCGAGGCAAGGCTAAGACCTGACGAGGGCCCAGGTGGAACCGGCAGGAGGAGTCCATTGATCTCGGTTGGCTGAAACCCGCAGGTGCAGCGCGTTGCATGCAGAGGCCGAAAGCTAGTGAGATTTGTTTAAAGAAAAAAAGGATCGACACAAGGGCTAGTCAGACCGTAATATGCTATCAAGAAAAAAAATAAGTCCTAAAGCTACATACGTGTGATGAATCAGGAATTTGAGCTAGCTTAGCTTTGTTGATTTGTGGCATGTTCACACGGGAAGGCTATGGAGGACTTTGCTTTGGTTTTTTGTCAGTACACGTGTGTGTATGGATGGCGAAGGTCACAGTGACGGCTTGAGTCTGGAATGTGTCTGCAGCCGGATAAATTTGGCTGGGTCGGACCGGTTAGTCTGATGGATCGACGCAAGTCGGTTGGTACATAAGACGGTGGTGGAATCAGCGACGACGACATAGAAGCATGATACTGATGGTGACCGACTTCTGGGCGTGGAAACACGTGGCACGGGCTTGAGTGCTTGTGTGGCTTTGACAAGGCTATGACGCGGGGTTGATTCAAGACGGTGCACATAAGAGCTTGAAGTTGACGAGGCACGGGGTGGCACGTACAACCACCATGGAGTCATGTTGAAGGTGGAGCTGGAGTCTGACGGAAGAATTCACTTGGTGCTGATTGAGGGGCTACGGCGTAAGTCGACGGAGTCGAAGCCTATTCAGCGGGAAAAAGCGAGTGACACTTGGTTCGGACTGGAGCCCAATGGTCTGATGGAAACGTGAAACTCGTCATCGGTCGGTGGTGATCGGTGGTACTCTGCAGTGAGGATTGAGTGGTGTGGGTTCGCGGCCCTTGAGACTCGACCGGGACAGCAGAGGCTCGACGCGGTAATAGCGGCGAGGCGTGCGGCACACACGGGGCATGGAGACTGACCAGGGCTCTGGCGGTCATACATGTGGTGAGACAAATGCGAATTTGACTCGAGATGATTACAAGCAATGGTGAAATTCCTTCAAGTTTCAGACAGACGGCCAAGAAAGGAGCGGTGATGTTGAGTTCAGGTAACTCTTATGTGCGACACCCAATATGTGAGTTGTTCACTTTCATGTAGGTCAGTGATCAATGTGTGATGGCGTTGGACTGATACTCTGAAAGTTGGGAGCGCAAACTAGAGTAATGTGGAACTTGATTTTGCTCGAGTGTTGACTGTGCTCAAGAAAAGAAGGGACTACAAGTTGCAGGTGGAGTCACATGGAGTCTTTGGAGTAGCAGCGATACTCACGGGATAAGCTCAAATCCAATGTACATGGATGCATTAACGAATTCAAGGTGGTGGAGAATATTCGCCAATGTGAAGTTTGTTAGAGTTGTGTCGAATATAGTGTACAAGGTAGGTTACAGTTGGACTTATAGATGTATTGTGTTTACATAGAATATGTAGTCGTGTCCTAGTAAAACACTTGTATCCTAGGCCTCTCATATATGATGGGGCTAGACACACGATGTAACCTATGCCAACATAATAGCACAGGCGCACAAGGGGGAGCCGGCGACGTGTGCCGGCGCCCGGGTGGCCGGTGCGCGGTATTGTGACGGTGTCACGGAGAGGAGCGCCCGTAGTCAGGCCCCGGGGATGTAGTCGATGAACCTCGTTAACAAATTTTGGTGCCATGCTTGATTGATTGCTTGGTCATTAGATGATCGACGGTATGCTTCGGATTTATTCTAACAATACTAAACTGATTTTAGTAAATTCTAAGTAATCTGATTTCAGTTTCAAAACTGTACAGGCAAATGCAATTTTTCCAACAAATATACAACCACTACCGAAGGTTAACTGGTGCACGGTGCTATGCTATCCGTGTGAAGTGTGCACAATTTTATTTTAGTAGACACATCTGGTTGTTATGTAGGGTAGGCGTGATCTTTATTTTTCTTCGAAAGGGCTAAGCTTGGACCACGTGAAAGTATGAACGAAAGTCAACCACAGTCGACCTTGTGACAAGCATGTTACAAACTAAGAGCATCTCCAACAGCCGCGCTAAACTAGCGTCGCGCCGCAAATTAGGCCGTTTTAGCGCACGCGCAACGCGGCGGGTCGCTCCAGCGGGCGCGCAAAAACGGCGCGCGCGCTATAACGGGTTGGGCGCGCGGTTGAAAACACTTAGAGCATCTCCAACAGCCGCGCTAAACTAGCGCCGCGCCGCAAATTAGGCCATTTTAGCGCGCGCGCAACGCAGCGGGTCGCTCCAGTGGGCGCGCAAAAACGGCGTGCGCGCTATAACGGGTTGGGCGCGCGGTTGAAAACACTTACCCCCACGGCGTATTTTGGGCGCCAGCTACAGCGCACGGCACACTCGAGCGCTCGCGCCGCACTCTCTCCTCTCCTCGTCCTACGCCCCGCGCGCGCCGGCGCCGGCGCCCTGCCACCCACCCATGGACGCGCACACCGGCGCCGGCACACTCGGGTGCAATGTCTTTTGATGTGCCTTCTCACACACATTCCCATGAAGATGCCGTTGAAGATCTTGCCAACACCGTTGGAGCTTCACATGATGCGGTGTGTGATGCGGTGCGTGATGAGGAGAGGGAGGAAGATTCATCTTCGGAGGCGGAAGAGTCGTCTTCGGAAGATGAGGACGAAGACGAAGACGAGGAAGATGAAGATTGATGTGTCTTTCATGTCTTGAATTTTAGTTTGCATTTGAACTTGGTTGGATGAACTTGTGGGCATGATTTTGAACTTGTGCGCATGAACTTTTATTCATCAACTTGTTTGTGTCAAATTTTACATGTTCATTTTTGTCCAAAATATCATATATGCAAAATGCCCGGCGAGTCGCGCGCGCTGTATTTTTGCGCTCTGCTGGAGCGGCGCGCGCGCTGCATTATAGCGCGGCTGCTGGAGCCAGCGCAGGTGGGCGCGCAAAACCAGCCGCAGCGCGCGCGGTAAACAGGTTTTTTGCGCGCGGCGCTTAGCGCGGCTGTTGGAGATGCTCTTACCCGCGCGGCGTATTTTGGGCGCCAGCTACAGCGCACGGCACACTCGAGCGCTCGCGCCGCACTCTCTCCTCTCCTCGTCCTACGCCCCGCGCGCGCCGGCGCCGGCGCCCTGCCACCCACCCATGGATGCGCACACCGGCGCCGGCACACTCGGGTGCAATGTCTTTCGATGTGCCTTCTCACACACATTCCCATGAAGATGCCGTTGAAGATCTTGCCAACACCGTCAGAGCTTCACATGATGCGGTGCGTGATGCGGTGCGTGATGAGGAGAGGGAGGAAGATTCATCTTCGGAGGCGGAAGAGTCGTCTTCTGAAGATGAGGACGAAGACGAGGAAGATGAAGATTGATGTGTCTTTCATGTCTTGAACTTTAGTTTGCATTTGAACTTGGTTGGATGAACTTGTGGGCATGATTTTAAACTTGTGGGCATGAACTTTTATTCATCAACTTGTTTGTGTCAAATTTCATATGTTCATTTTTGTCCAAAATATCATATATGCAAAATGCCCGGCGAGTCGTGCGCGCTGTATTTTTGCGCTCTGCTGGAGCGGCGCGCACGCTGCATTATAGCGCGGCTGCTGGAGCCAGCGCAGACGGGCGCGTAAAACCAGCCGCAGCACGCGTGGTAAACAGGTTTTTTACGCGCGGCGCTTAGCGCGGCTGTTGGAGATGCTCTAACAAAAGAGTATATATGGGCAGTGCTATCGCTCAAAGCAAGGTCTATTCAGCGCCTTCAGCATCGGAATGGAGACCTGGCACTACGGCGCGCCCAAGCGGACCTTAGCCCAGCAACAAGAGTTCGCTCGCCTGCCCCATGCTCGCTCCAGCTGCTCTGCCGCTTGCATCACCCGCTTGGCTGCTCGCTAGTTCTTTTTCTGCGCGCGATTGGTCTAGTAGAAAAAACCAGCCAGTTTAAAAAAATTGAAATAATAAAGGTTTATAATTTTATAAAAAATTTCATCCATTCGAGAAAGAGTTGAGAATTTTAAAAAATATTGTGAATTTATTTTCAAAAAATGGAAAAAATTCACCAAAATTTAAAATTTTCATCAGTTTTTAAAACGTTCGTCATTTTTGAAGAAAAGTTCACAAACTTGAAAAAAGTTCATCTATTTTGAAAAAATTCTCCTCAATTTTGAAAAAACATCTCAAAAAAGAAAAAAAATCCATCCATTTTGATTTTTCACATGGATATTAAAAGAGTTAATCAATTTTAAAAAAACAATAACAGAATTAAAAAAATCATCGATTTTAAAGAAAAGTTCACGAATATGAAAAAAAATCATCGATTTTGAAAAACATTATCATGAATATGGAAAACTTGATGCATTTAAGAAAATAAAAAAATAAAAAAAAAAGAGAACAAGATAACCAACCAAGGAATAAGCTGCATTTTTAGCCTTGCATTTTAAGAAATAAAAAAGGAAACTAGCACATCAGGTCTTGTGACGCACTTGGTTACTGCGTTCAGGATGGAGGAGTGTGGTTCAAATCTTGCTCAGCTACTAAATACGGAGGAGCGCGGTTCGAATCCTGTCGCGCACACGTTTTTTTTTTGGCGTTTAAAACATTAAAAAGGAGAGTGAATGGGCCAGCCCAGAGCAGAAGGGGGTGTGCGTCAAGTTGAAAATGTACTGTGTCGGGTGCTTAAGACGCGAATGCTATTTCTCACATTAAGCGAGATGGTAGGAACTTTCGCTGTGAGCTTCAACAGTAACAGACCAGCCCACTCACTCACACTTCAAAAGAAAATAGTGAAAAAGAAGCTTCGCGACGGCTCTACCACCAGGCTAGCATCAGGATTCTTTTAAATTAATAGGGCGGGTTGTAATTGAGGCAAAATGCGCACGGGCCTCACTGGTTATGCCTTTTCTTTTCTTCTCGGGTGTCTCTTTTCTTTTTCTTCTCCGTTTTATTTTTTTTATTTTTTTATTTGTTTATTCAATTATATTTTTCATTTTATTTTTTTATTTGGTTTATTTTGTTTCTTTTCGGGTTTCATTTTTTTGGCTTTCTTTTCTTTTGGTTTTCATTCTATATTTTTTCCTATATAGCAACAACATTTTTTCTAATACATGTTTAACATTTTTTCAATACAAATTTAACATTCTAATGCATAGTCAACATTTTTTCTATACACATGTTTAGAAATTTT
This sequence comes from Triticum dicoccoides, assembly GCF_002162155.2. Classification (NCBI taxonomy): domain Eukaryota; kingdom Viridiplantae; phylum Streptophyta; class Magnoliopsida; order Poales; family Poaceae; genus Triticum; species Triticum dicoccoides. The sequence goes on from NC_041392.1 coordinate 414,759,143, forward strand.
TAAATGGTTGATTAACATTTTTTATACATGGTCGCATTAAGCGGACGGCGGCCGAGCAGACCCCGCAAAGCGGTTTTTCAATACACATAGTCAAAATACATGTTCGTAATGCGGACGGCGGCCGAGCAGACCCCGCAAAGCGGACCCGTAAAAAAGAATAATCGCGGGCGGCCCGTAAATCATTAATTTGTATTTTAATTTCGGGCATGAAAACACATTTCTTTGCTTTTTTATTTTCTTCAAGGGCATTGGATACATAATAATTCACCAACTTTTTGCTAGAATAGTAAGATTAAAGAAAACAAAAACCACAATTAGGCATTTTAGAAGATATCAAGCTTCCATAACTGCTTCCACTAGCTGGACCAACATCTTCTCCATGCCTCATTGTTGATCTGCGGATTCTTAATCTTACATTCTTCATTATTCTTCTTTGATTCTAAAGAAGTAAACGTTCCTTCCTCTCTAGTTTCTTCTCTAATTGCACATGCAGCCGCATCATTAGCTTCAATTCTACCAACAAGTGCACAAACATCTATTAAGTTTCTTTCTATCAATAAATCGATGTATCTTCTTCCCAATACCAAAATGAGCATCCGCCTTCCTACACACATGACCATCTCAATAAGCTACTAAAATTGAACTGAATAGGTTGATAAAGTCGAATGAAAACAAGAACATACCCTGTCATTTTCGCATTTGAAGAATACCCATCTGGGGTGTTGCGGCATGCTAGATGTTAGCCGTAGCATAGCTGTGTGCAGTTGTCGCACTGTATGAGTGGCATGAGCGAGCCGCTGCGCGAGCGCCGAGCCCGGGTGACGGCCAACCGAGTCCTTGCTGGCAAACCGACGACGGCGGCTAGAGGACAAACCAGTTCCTGCATGCGGCGCTGGGGCTTTTGTCGGGGCTGTGCGGGGTGCTCCCCGACCAATCCATGGCTTGGCGCAGCCCCCGGTGGTCGAAAATCCCAAATCCAGCGACCACGACAAACAGCCGCCGATCTGCAATTTTCCGACCGACTAAGGCAGGAGGAAGAGGTGGAGGACAATCTTGGGGATGTGGCGGCCCGCCGGCGTGATCCCGCCGACTGGTATGGCTGGAATTGTAGGCGGCAGTGGGTGGGGAAAAGCGCAGGCTGAAATGCCTTTATGGGTTCGACGGGGTAATTTTTTTCATACGGACTTGTATTTTGACAGTTATTTTACGGGTCGAAGCATTATACAGGGTATGCTAAAGATGCTCTAATCAGTGTCGGGCCAGCCCATTTAACGCCCGTGAATTGAAAAAGAAAAATCGGGAAGAAAAGAGGCGCACCCAAGGATCGAACCTGGGTCTCCAAGGGATGGCCGGTGCAGCTAACCACTCTGCCCACTTTGCGTCATTAGTTAGTAGTAGGATCACCACTTACTATATGTTATTGGAGCTGGTATTCTCTGTTTTTTCTTTGTTTCTTTGTTTCTATGATATTTTCATTCATTTCTTCTCTTATTTGTTTCATATTTTTGTTTTTTTGTTTCTTCTTGTTTTTCATTCTACATTCTTATATACATGATCAACATTTCTTCAAATATTTATTTAATATTTTTAAATATTTGTTTAACATTTTCAAATACTTCGTTCAATATTTTTTAAAACTTGTTTAACAGTTTTTATATACCTGATCAACATTTCTACAAATACTTGTTCAATGTTTCTTCAAATACTTGTTCAACATTTTGATATACATCATACATTTTTTAAAATGTTTTATTGAAGAGTGTTTTTTGTAATATATATACTTAGAATATTTAATATAAAGTATTAATAAAAGTACAAAAAGTAAAGTAAAAAAGAAGATAGAAAACATAAAACAAAAAAGCAGGAAAAATAGGTTGTGGGCTCCCACACTCGTGGGCCGGCCCAACTTGCTCGCCTTTCAGCGAGTCTAATACTTGTTCAACATTTTCAAATTAATTTTCTTTGTTTAGTCTTTTCCCTTTTTCTTTATTACAGCAATTTTTTCCTTTTTCCTTTTTATTTCAAAAGTTTGCATTTTTAATGATGAATAATTATCAGATTCATGAACTTCATGGAAATTTGTGAACATTTTTCAATACGCAAAAATTTATTAAAACCAAGAATAATTTTCAAATTGGGAATAATTTTCAAAGTCGTGAACATTTTTAAATTTCATACATATTTTAAATTCATGAACATTGGTCAAACTAGCGAGCATTAGTTGTGAGTGTTTCTTTCTCTAGTTCTTTTACATATTCACGTACATATTTTGATATCATGATTTTTCCTGAAACCACAAACATTTGAAAATTCATGATCATTTTTCAGAATGTAATATCGTTTTTTAAAATTCAACATAGTTAGAAATTTTTGCAAAAAAAGTAAATCGGAAAAAAAGTAAATTGGGTTTTTTGAATTGCCGATAATTGTTGAATCGATGAACATTAATTTTTTTTGGGGAATAATTATTGAAATTGAAGATTATTTTCTGATTTGGTGAACAGTTTTTGGAATTCAAACCATTTCTTGAAATGCATGAACTCTTTTCAGTTGACGAACATTTCATTTTTTAAAATTAGTGAAGAAATCGTGAACTTTGTTCTAAAAGTCGATCATTTTTCAAATTTGTGAGCATTTTAACATTTTTTTAGAATATGTTTTTGGAAATCCCGAACGTTTTGTCCAAAAGAAAAATCAGAAAAATAAAGCGGAACAAAAAAGTGCTGACCCCTCGCAGAATGGCGCTATTATACAACTTTTCAAGAAAAACATACACTTTTTCATAATGTGTTTTTTAATTATGAACAATGTTTTAAAAAGCACAAAATTATTTAAAAGCGGATATTTTTTGGAAAGATTCAACAACCTTAAAAATTTCTAAACACTTAAAAAACATTTAAAATTGATGAACTATTTGTGAAGTTTCAATCTTTTTTTCAAAACTGTTAACACTTTTGAAATTCTGAACATTGTTCATAAAACATGAAAAAAATCAAACATTTGAACATATTTTGAAAATTGTGAAGATTTTAATGATAATAAGAACAATTTTGAAATTTGAAATACCTTTTTTTGTATAATACAAGCAAATTATGAAAATTGTGAACATTGTTTGGAAACATGATCAAAAGTTTAAAAAGCGAATATTTTCTAAAAACGTGAACATATTTTCTAAAATCTGAACATTTTTTAATATATTTTCTTGAAAATTCAAATAGTTTCGCCAAAATAAGAAAGTTTTTAGTTTTTTGAACATTAAGAAAATTAAGAAAAAGATAGGAGATGTGAAAAAAAGAAAATAAAATAACCAGGAAGACTAGTGAAGAAAACGTTATAAAAAATGAAATCAAACTGAAACTAGATCCTATTACTTCTTTCTGTTGGAAAGATGGGCCGGTCCGCTCGGTCACTCGCGTTTGCGTTTCCATGCCTATTTGGCACAAAGCATGTCAAATAGGATCCACCCTTCCTCTCCTATTTGGAACGTACTAAGGTGATTATAGCCCCTAAAAAACTAAGGTGATTATTTAATTTTCTTTTTTCTTCTTTTTTTAACACAGTAGAATCGCAGATGCTCATATACAAGCACATGCATGCACTCTATGAACGTAAACACACACATCCTGTCCCTATGAGCTCCTCTAGGATACCAAGGCGGCACAATATCTTGAGATTGATGAAGTCACCACTCATCACACGCGCCTTGTTGTCAATAGGAAAGTCTCATCCCACTGAAACGAGCATCGCTGGAAAGCCCAAAATAAGTCTAGGAAAATGCGGGTACTAGTGCCAAGTCTAAGATTTGAATCCTGGTGGGTCGACTCCACCACAAGAAAGGTAACCATCTGAGCTACACTTTGTTCACTCTTATTTTCTTTTTCTAGAACCCCATTTCTCTTTTATTACGCTTCATTTTGATGTAGATATTTAGGGCTTTTATATTGAGTTGGAGTGTCAAAATCAAAGTCAAGGAGAAATGGAAATAGCCTCCAATGCCAAGGATGTTGCTTGGACGTGTATGTAATTGTTTTTTTGGAATCTAGCAATTTCAAATCGTGTTTGGATGTACCAAAACGGTATTGGCATTAAATTATCACTTGTTATAAGCAAAAGCATGAAAATATTCTATGGATGGTCATAATGGGCGTGATATTACGAAAAACATGTTTGGAACAACATAAAAACGTGAACTTTACACGATGTGTTATAGAGGCAATAAGAGAAGCATACACAATTCCACGGAAGTTACTAGTTCAACAGAAACAACTCCACACAAAAATAGAACTTCACTAGAAGAGCAATGCTTCAATCTACTGAAACAATTCACGCCAAAAAACACTACAATCGACATGAGAAACTAAGAAAAAAATCAACAACTGGGGATTAGGGTTCTTGTCGTTGCTCCAATGGAGAAAGTTGGAAGAGGGAGAGGCGAGGAGAATAAGGAGGGAGATGGGCACGTGGGATCAGGTGGTGGACACCAACCTCCATTGTACTAGTGTATGTCCGTCAAAGGTCGGGGGTAGGAGAGGATACTAATGGGAGACGGGGGGAGGCGGGTGGCATGGGAATACGACGACAATGAGTAGCTCGCCACTAGGCCGAGGTGCAAGGCATCCGGGAGCCACCTCGGGCTCGTGCTAGTTGGGGCACGAGATGGGAATAAACAAGAGGATGAGGTCGGTCTAGATGTCTAGGAGAGAGGGAATAGAGGCACAACGACACATGTCTAGAGAGACCGAGGGGAAAGGGAGGAGGTTGGTCGGAGAGCTCTGACCCGTGATACGTCTCCAACGTATCTATAATTTTTGATTGTTCCATGCTCTTACATTATCATTCTTTAATGTTTTACAATCATTTTATAGCAACTTTATATCATTTTTTGGGACTAACTTATTGACATAGTGCCTAGCGCCAGTTGTTGTTTTTTACTTTGCAGAATATCAGTACCAAATGGAGTCCAAACGAGCAAAACTTTTTGGAGAATTTTTTTGGACCAGAAGACACCAACTGGGCCAAATATGTACCAGAGGGGAGGCTTGAGGTGGACACAACCCACTAGGGCGTGCCAGGAGGCCTGGGTGTGCCTAGGGGGGTTGTGCCCCCCTCGGTGACCTCCCGCACCGCCTCTTCACCCTATAATACCCAAATATTCCAAAAACCATAGGGGAGTCGATGAAACACAATTCCAGCCGCTGCAAGTTCCAGAACCACGAGATCCAATCTAGACACCATCACGGAGGGGTTCATCATCCTCATTGGTGCCTCTCCGATGATGCGTGAGTAGTTCACCATTGACCTACGGGTCCGTAGGTAGTAGCCAGATGGCTTCTTCTCTTTTTGATTCTCAATACAATGGTCTCTTGGAGATCTATTTGATGTAACTCATTTTGCGGTGTGTTTGTTGGGATCCGATGAACTTTGAGTTTATGATCAGATCTATATCCGTGAATGTTATTTGAGTCTTCTTTGATCTCTTATATGCATCATTATTTATAGCCTCATATTTCTTCTTCGAATCTTTTGTTTAGTTAGGCCAACTAGATCGATTTTTCTTGCCATGGGAAGTGGTACTTTGTGATGGGTTCGATCTTGTGGTGTTCTTTCTCAGTGACAGAAGGGGCAGCAAGACACACATGTATCGTTGGTATTAAGAATAACAAGATGGGGGCTATTCCTACATGAATAGATCTCGTCTACATCATGTGATCGTTCTAACTGCATTACTCTGTTTCTCCATGAACTTAATGCACTAGATGCATGCTGGATAGCGGTCGATGTGTGGAGTAATAGTAGTAGATGCAGGCAGGAGTCGGTCTACTAATCTTAGACGTGATGCCTATATATTGATCATTGCCTTGTATATCGTCATAATTATTTGATCTTCTATGAATTACCCAATAGTAGTTTGTTTACCCATTGTGTGCCATTTCTCGAGAGAAGCCACTAGTGAAATCTACGGCCCCCGGGTCTATTCTTTATCATATTTGCCTTAAGATCTATTTTTATTCACTTTTATTTTCAGATCTATTATTCCAAAAACCCGAAAATGCCTTGTTGCACTTTTTTATTACTTTTTTATTTCATGTTTTATCGAGATCTATTTATTCAATCTACCATAATTTTTATCCCGTCAACTTGACAATTTCTGGTGCCGTTACCCGAAGAGGGATTGATGACCCCTCATACGCGTCGGGTTGCAAGTATTTGTTCTTTGTGTGTAGGTACCGTTTACATAGTGTTACTTGGTTCTCCTACTAGATTGATACCTGGTTTCATAACTGAGGGAATACCTACCGTAGTTGTACTGCATCATCCCTTCCTCTTTGGGAAAATACCGATGCAGTTTCAAGCGACATCAAATGGAATTTCTGGCGTCGTTGCCGGAGAGACATCATCAACATCTACCAGGTTCCTAATCACAAATCTCATCTCCTTGCAATTTACATTATTTGCCATTTGCCTCTCATTTTCATCTCCCCCACCTCACAAAAATTTGCTATTTTATTTGCCTTCTTTTTTTTCATTCGTCGTTTTCTCGTCAGATCTCTTGTTTGTTTGAACTTGTCTCTATGAGTGATTTCGGTATGGCAGAAACAGATGATGGCCTAGCTCCTAAAATTGGACGATCTAGCAATCTGGATGCTAAAACTTTTGTTTTGGGGCAAGGGAATGTTATGGGAAAAGAACATATCCAAGAATTTTCCAATTGTGTTGGAAATTTGACTCTTGATGATGCTCCTATACTTAAAAGAACTAAATCTTATGCAGAAGCTATTTCAGCACTAGTGCTGAAACTTGAAAATAGATTTATCCCTACCCATCCTACTTTGCAAATATTGTTTTATGAGCTACCCGTTATAAAGGATCCTAAAGCAAAAAAATTAGCTACCCTTATTCTTATGAATGAATTTGACTACATAGTACGGGAAGCTAGGGAAATTTTTGATTTTTATGGTATGAGCCATGAAAACCGGTGATAAATGAGATCCTTTATAATTGTGATTATATGTTGAGACATTTGCTTGGAAATAATCAATTTTTAGAGGGGAACCTTAAAAAGAAATCCCCGTTATAGATATAATCCAACAAGTTTTCAATGATGTTAATCAACAATATTCTTGGATTTTGGCCGGAAATCAAAGGGGATACGTAGATGGGCAACTTGATAATGCTAAAATTTCTATGTATAATGTGTTCCAAGTTTTTTTTGCAAAACCTCCTGACAAGAGCACATCTTGGAAAATAAGAAGATAAGACAATACTTGAATCTATGCATTATGCCTAGCTAGGGGCATAAAACGATACCGCTTGTTGGGAGGCAACCCAATGAATAAATTTTATTTTTTTCCTTTCTCTTTCTGTTCTTGAGTGTTTACACAATTATTCTACTGTTATGCTTGTGTTTTTATGTTTTAATTAGTGTTTGTGCCAAGTAAAGCCCTTGGGATCATGTTGGGTGATAGTTGATTTGATCTTGTTGAAAAACAAAAACTTTTGCGCCCGGTGGAAAAATCGCATAAAATCACGGAGACGAGATAAAATCCTGAATTTTTTACACAAGATTGATATACAAATTTTCTATGTTGTCCTAATTTTTCAAAATTTTTGGAGTTACATTAGTATATCAAGTTTCCAGATTACTACAAACTGTTTGATAGGTTCTATTTTCTTTGCGTTGTGTGCCTATTTTGATGAATCTATGGATTGTATCGGGGGGTAGAAGCCATGGTAAAGTTAGAATACAATAGGTATAATGAAAAAAATAAATTATGAATGGGTTTGCAATAGTACTTAGAGTAGTGATTTGCTTTGTTATACTAACGGATCTCACGAATGTTTTGTTGAGTTTTGTGTGATTGAATTTTTCAAGTTTTGGGTGAGATCACGATGGATGAAAGAATAAGGAGTGAAAAGAGCCTAAGATTGGGGATGCCCCATGGCACCCCAAGTTATTATTCAAGGAGAACCAAGCAACTAATCTTGGGGATGCCCCGAAAGGCATCCCCTCTTTCTTTTAACGACCATCAGTATTTTACTTGGAGCTATATTTTTATTCGTCACATATCATGAGTTTTGCTTGGAGCATCTTGTATTATATGTGTCTTTGCTTGTGTTGCTTTTTTAGTTTGTGTTAAATATCCTTGCTGGATACACCTTTTTGAGAGAGCCAAAATTATGCTATGATTTGATAGAATTGCACTTTATGCTTCACTTAAACTTTTTGAGCTATGGAATTGCTCTAGTGCTTCACTTATATCTTTTTGAGCATGGTGTGCTTTAATATTTTTGAAGAAATGCTCTCATGCTTCACTTAGATCTATTTGAGAGTTAGTAAATTTTTGAAGAAATTCTCTCATGCTTCACTTATATTATTTTAAGAGAAGAACTTTTTTATGCTCATGTTCTTCACTTAAATTTGTTTGAGCTTATCAAAAGCAACATATGAAACTAGTCCCAAAGTGATAGATATTCAAGAGGGATATAATAAAAACTTTCATGAAGATCATTGGACAAATTAAACTTGATTCTTTGTTATAGTTTTGAGATATGATGATAGTGATATGTGAGTCATGTTGGTGAGTAATTATGCTTTAGTAAGAATATTGGTGTTAAGGTTTGTGATTCCCTATGCAAGCACAAAAGTCAACAGTTATGCAATGACATTACATCCTACTTATGGTGCATTATTCGGTGTTAGTTATGCTTAATGCTCGCTTATGTGATTTTTTTGTTTCTTGGTTGGTTGCTTCTCAATCTATTTGCTAGCCTCCACTTGTACTACGTAGAAATGCTACTTGTGCATCCAAAATCTTTAAACCCAGTTTTGCCATATGAGTCCACCATACCTACCTATATGTGGTATTTCTGTGCCATTCTAAGCAAATTTCTATGTGCCATCTCTAATTTTCAAAATGAGTTTCCTTTTTGTATGCTTGTACCACTCATGAAGCGGCAGGGGGTGGCCAATATTTTCCATGCTAGATGTGTTATTCTCAAGATGAGTGTTTATTCACTTGTCATTGCACGAGAGTACGACGGTAATAGGGATGCCCAGTCCCAAAATGAAAAAGAAATTTACTTTATGTTGTAAAATAATAAATTCCTTGGAAAATGTTGGTATGGAAGGCACTCGTGGATACGGCTAGCCATGGATTGTGAAATAATGGTGTAAAGAGGAATAAACTTTAGTTTCTGTTTGGGAACCGCCTATGATATATCTAGCATGGAAAGTGTTGGAAATTACTTGGTCGTTTTCGTTGACGGGAAAAGTATGCGTCTCAAAAGAAAATATCTCTCAATTTTTTCTTTGAGCTCTGGCACCTCTACAAATCCCTACTTCCCTTGGCGAATGGCCTTTCTATTTACTTTATGCAATTTTTATTTTTATTTGAGTCTCCATCTTCTCTTATAAAGCACCAACTAGGGACCACTATGATCATACTTGAGCATTGGATGTAGCTATATATGAGTGCGTTTCATGAATGGACCAATGATTGAGCATGATGGGCTAGGGATAACTTTCTTTAGTGTTTATATTGTGAAAGACATGGTTGCTTGTTGATAAGCTTGAGTATTGGAATCTTTATGTCAAAACTAGACTATTGCTTTGAACCATATAAAAGTCCAAATGTCCATGCTACAAAAGAAAAGATTATGTGATGAACATGTTAGGCATCATTCCACATCAAAAATTCTGTTTTTATCAGTTACCTACTCAAGGACGAGCAGAAATTAAGCTTGGGGATGCTGATACGTCTCCAACATATCTATAATTTTTGATTATTCCATGCTGTTATATTATCATTCTTGGATGTTTTACAATCATTTTATAGCAACTTTATATCATTTTTTGATACTAACCTATTCACACAATGCCTAGTGCCATTTGCTATTTTTTACTTGTTTTTTTACTTCGCAGAATATCAGTACCAAACCGAGTCCAACGCAATAAAAAATTCTGAAGATTTTTTTGGACCAGAAGACACCCAGTGGGCCAAAGATGTACCAGACGTGAGGCCCAGGCGTGCCCAGTGGGGTTGTGCCACCCTCGGTGACCTCCCACACCACCTCTTCGCCCTATAAATACCCAAATATTCCAGAAACCCTAGGGGAGTCGATGAAATGCAATTCCAGCCGCTGCAAGTTCTAGAACCACGAGATCCAATATAGACACTATCACGGAGGGGTTCATCATCGTCATTGGTGCCTCTCCGATGGTGCGTGAGTAGTTCACCATAGACCTACGGGTCCATAGGTAGTACCTAGATGGCTTCTTCTCTCTTTTTGATTCTCAATACAATGGTCTCTTGGAGATCTATTTGATGTAACTCTTTTTGCGGTGTGTTTGTTGGGATCCGATGAACTTTGAGTTTATGATCAGATCTATATCAATGAATATTATTTGAGTCTTCTTTGATCTCTAATATGCATCATTATTTATAGCCTCGTATTTCTTCTTCGAATCTTTTGTTTAGTTAGGCCAACTAGATCGATTTTTCTTGCCATGGAAAGAGGTGCCTTGTGATGGGTTCGATCTTGCGGTGTTCTTTCCTAGTGACAGAAGGGGCAGCAAGACACACATGTATTGCTGCTATTAAGGATAACAAGATCTACATGAATAGATCTCGTCTACATCATGTTATCATTCTTATTGCATTACTCCGTTTCTCCAAAACTTAATACACTAGATGCATGCTGGATAGCGGTCTATGTGTGGAGTAATAGTAGTAGATGCAGGCATGAGTCGGTCTGCTAATCTTGGACGTGATACCTATATATTGACCATTGCCTTGGATACCGTCATAATTATTCGATCTTCTATCAATTGCCCAACATCAATTTGTTTAACCATTGTGTGCTATGTATCGAGAGAAGCCACTAGTGAAATCTACGGCCCCCGGGTCTATTCTTTATCATATTTGCCTTGAGATATACTTTTATTCGCTTTTATTTTCAGATCTATTATTCCAAAAACCCAAAAATACTTTGCTGCACTTTTTTATTACTTATTTTGTTCTGCGTTTTCTCATGATCTATTTATCCAATCTACCACCATTTTTGTCCCGTCAACTTGACAATTACTGGCGCCGTTACCCGAAGAGGGATTGACAACCCCTCATATGTGTCGGGTTGCAAGTATTTGTTATTTGTGTGCAGGTACCATTTACATAGTGTTGCTTTGTTGTCCTACCGGATTATTATGTTGATACCAATTAGATCATCATTTCTCAAACATTTCATATCATAAAAGATTACATGATGAAACATGTTAGGTAGTATTCAACATATTTTTTTTATTAATTTACGTACTCTAGGAAGAGCAGGAATTAAGCTTGGGGATGCTGATATGTGTCCAACATATTTATAATTTTTGATTGTTTCATGCTACTATATTATCAACCTTGTATGATTTCTACACCATTTTATATCATTTTTGGGAACTAACCTATTAACTTAGTGCCAAGTGCAAGTTACTATTTTCTGCTTGTTTTTCATTTTACAGAAAATCCATACCAAACAGAGTTCAAACATGGCAAAACTTTTTAACATTTTTTCTGGACCAAAAGAGACCCATGAAGCTTCGGGGGAAGTCTAGAAGCCAGATGAGGAGGCGACAAGGCAGGGGGCGCGCCCTGCCCCCTGTGGGGCCCCTACTACTCTAATTGACCTAATTCCTGGCCTATAAGTTCACACATATTTGGAAACCCCTAGAAGGAGACCCGAAACAATTATTGCACCACCACAAGTCCTTATTCCTCGGTGGTCCCATCTGGAGGCCTTTTCGGTACTCTGCCGGAGGGGGAATTGATCACAGAGGGCCTCTACACCAACCTTGCTGCCTCTTGGATGATGCATGAGTAGTTTCTCACCGGACCTATGGGTCCATAACAGTAACTAGATGTCTCTCTCTCTCTCTCTCTCTCTCTCTCTCTCTCTCTCTCTCTCTCTCTCTCTCTCTGATCTTCAATACAATGTTCTTTTCGGAGATCAACTTGATGTAGTACTTTTGTTGTGTGTTTGTTGGGATCCAATGAATTGTGGGTTTATGATCTGATTATTCCTTGAAAGTAATTGATTCTTTTCCAAACTTTATTATGTGTGATTATTTATAGCTATGTAATGCTTTCCAATATATGAGTTTTCTTTGGTCAACATCATGGTTAGATCTTCAGTGGAAGTGGTGCATAGTAATAGGTTCAATCTTGCGGTGTTCTCACCTCATGACAGAAGGGGTAGCGAGGCACGTATTGTATTGTTGCTACTAAGGATAAACTGATGGAGTTCGATCATGTTGATTGGTCTTATTTTGCCTACATTATGTCATCACGCTTAAAGCATCACTCTGTTTGTCGTGAACTTGATACGTAGAGAGGCAAGCATAGAAGCACTCTCGAAGTGGAGTAATATTAGTAGATGCAAAATCATTTCAGTCTACTTTTCACGGACATAATGCGTATGTATTGATCATGCCATGAATAATATCATAATTATGCGATTTACTATCAATTGCCCAATAGTAATTTGTCTACCCACCGTGTTATTATGCTTATGAGAGAGATGCCTCTAGTGATGCTATGGCCCCCGTGTCCAATTCACTTTATATTTACTAAAACCCTAAAAATACCTTGTTGCAATTTATTATCTTTTATTTTACTTTTATTTTATCCATCTATCACTACCAGATTTGATCCTTGTAACCAACAAGAACAAGGGGATTGACAACCCCCTTGCCTTCATTGGTACAAGTATTTTCTTTATGTGTGTGTAGGTACCGTTTATCTGTTTCTCGTGGAGTCTCCTATTGGTTCAATAAACCTTGGTTGTTAACTGAGGAAAATACTTCGCTACTGTGCTACATCACCCTTCCTCTTCAGGGAAATCCCGACAAACTATAGAAGTAGGATGCTCCGTGTTGCCATTGACTGCGATAACACCATTCGGCCCTGACATCTTAAGCTTCAAATACGCGTAGTGTGGGATGGCATGAAAGCGAGTGAAAGCAGTTCGCCCGAGGAGTGCATGGTAATCACTTCGAAAGGATACCATTTCAAAGATTAACTCTTCACTTCGAATGTTTTCGGGTGTGCTGAAGACTACGCCCAGGGTAATGCTTCCCCAGCTATGTGCCTCAATTCCCGGTGTGATACCCTTGAATGTGGTACCACTAGGTTTGATTTTGTTAGGATCGATATGAAGTTTTTTGTCAGTTTCTGCATAGATCAGATTGAGGCTAATGCCAACATCCATAAGGATGCGAGTTAATTGAAAACCATCCACAATGGGATCAAGTACCAACGATGTTGTGCCTATGTGGTTGATGCTTGTAGAATGGTCTCTTTGGTCGAATATGATCGGAATTTCCGATCATGATTATACTTGGGCGTTGCTGGATCTATGGCATAAACATCACGGGGTTCCCGTTTCCTCTCCTTTTTGGTGACATGAGTAGCATATATCATGTGAACATCCTTGACTTTGGGAGGAAACTATTTTTGGCTACCATTACTCGGCCCAAGCTGGTCCCCATCCTCATTACACGTTCGACTCTTGCCCTGATTATTAGCTGCTATCTTACCGACCTACCTGATCACCCAGCAGTTCCTGTTGGAATGAGTAGCAGGTTTGTCAGGAGCACCATGGATAGCACATGGTTTGTCCAGGATTTGTCCAATGTGGAGGGCCATCTCTTTTTGAACACAGTATATACGCAAGCGCTTATATACACGCGCATACACTCACCCCTATTAACACACGTACGCACATCCTACCCCTATGAGCACCTCCGAAAGACTGAGCCGACATATCATCTTGAAATTTACAAAGTCACCGTAGGCACCTCGTCGTCGACGGGAACGTCTCCTCCCACTGAATGTGCATCGCCGGAAATCCTAAAATAAATCCAGGAATAAATGCGAGCACCAGGACTTGAACCCTGGTGGGTTGGGGATACCACAGTCCCTCTAACCATCCAACCCATCTCTATTCCCTTGAAAGGGCATCCGCTTGTTGCCGCTATGTTGGTTGCTAAATCCTGCATTAACTGCCCCCTCCTCGGCATCCATGTTGCTTCCTCCATTGCGGCGTTTATTATTCTTATTGCACCGAGGTTTACTGTTCCCATCGCAAACCTTGGAGGTACCTGGGTCACCACTATGGTTGCTTCAATGAGCCAGCCAACTATCCTCACCTGCGCAAAATTGAGTCATCAAGTGTGTGAGGGTTGCCATCGAACGACGCTTTTCCTATCCGAGCTCTCTAGCGAGCCATTCATCGCGGATGATGTGCTTAAAAGCAGCTATCACCTTCGCATCTGTACAATCGACTATTTGATTTTTCTTGGTCAAGAACCGGTTCCAGAATTTTCTGGCTAACTCCCCTAGGTCCTGCACAATATGAACAAGGTCATCAGCATTTGGGGTCAGACGTAAGTTCCCTGAAAGTTAGCTGAAAAAGTATCATTGAGTCTTCCCAATTGCCAACCGAGTTCTCGGGAAAACTGTTAAGCCAATGTCGAGCTGATCCTTTAAGATTTAGGGGTACGCATTTGATGGCGTAGAGGTCATCAACTCGGGCCATGTGGATGTGCCTGAGGAAGTCCTCAACCCATACATCGCAGTCCTTAGTTCCGTCATACTGCTCAATGTTAATGGATTTAAATCCCTCCGGGAATTGGTGTTGCATAACCTTGTCTGTGAAGCACATTGGTGGGCAAATCCTCGAATCCTAGTTGTAGCATGGCGGGCATCCGATGTCGTCACTGTTTGATCACGTTTATAGTCACATGTATTTCTATGCTTGGCTAACCAAACCAGGTATTCCGCCTGTCCAGCAGGGGGAGCTCCCTGGATCCATGGATAGATCAAGATGGGGGCAGCTGGTCTTGATATTAATCCCTTCCGCAAATCATACGGTCTCGAAGGCGAGAGTGGGTCCTTTCCGTGATGGCGATGTCTCTCAGGCTGGTTGGAATACCCACCCACCGGCCTATCAGGGCCTCGAGGAGGGCGGTTTGGGCTTCTTGGCCCAGTCACGCCTCGACAGTGGGCTACCAGCATCTTCCTCGTTGAACTCTGGGAGCATCTCTCTGTGTGGGTACTATTGGTTATTCCCTGTGAATCTATTCTCGAGTTCTTGCCCGACATAGACGACCTTGGTCCATTTGTCCCTCGGTTTATCCTGTTCGGCTCTAAGCAGCTAGGGGTTTTTCTTCCTGCTCTTCGTGGTGTTAATTAACCATCAGCGGAAGGCCCGGAGCCAAGGATCATCTAGGAGTTCCTTGGGGATATCGTATTCCTTGGGACCGAGACTTAAATCTTCCTTGGACTCTGGGTAGTAGTCATACTCCTCGGGGTCATCATCATCCTTGTTGGGTGCGCTGCCACCAATGGAACCATCACCAGTGTTATTGCCCGCATTCTGGTCTTCGATGTCGTCTAGAGTGGCACCATTGTCGGTGGCGTTGACGTTAATGGTAGCATCTGTTACCCATGCCCTTTTTACAGCATCTTTGACATCGATGTTTGGGGGGCTCAATATCTTCTTCATCATCCCTAGAAGTATCTACCATGTAGACATCATGGGTGGAGGTAGTCGCTCAATTTCCAATATAGCCAGCGGCTAGCACTACAAAAAAAGACACATCCATAACATTTTGGGCCAAAATTTTTTTTTCTGTCATTCTTATGACACTTCTATGACGACAATTGTGACAAAACCCGGTATCATCATAGATGTGGTGGACTCCTACTTCTATGACAAAAAATCATGACAGAAAATGGGCTTTTCATCCTGGGCGGGCCGGAGATGCAGCTGCTTGACATTCTTTGGGCCGTCCATGACGGAAAAAATCATGGTAGAAGCGAGGGCGAGGAAAATATCGGGGGAGTTCCCGGCTACGATGGGTGGTCGGGGCCGAGTGATGCGCGTTTCTCTCATACGTACGCGTGTGTGTGTGAGGTGTTGCTCTCTAACTGAAACCGAGCGAGGCGTTGGGCTCTAACTATATCCGAGCGATTGCACTACAGGCAACACGTTACTGAACCCGAGCGATCGATCGATCCCTTGCTGTTAACTGAACCGAAGTGATTCCTTCGCTACTGCTGCTAACTAAAGCCGATCGATGCTGCCTCTGGATGAACAGTGAGC
>NC_041392.1:414775650-414782482 GCF_002162155.2 Triticum dicoccoides
GATGAACAGTTCCCGATGGGGGGTGGATGAACAGGACCCCATGGTGTTGCCGCTGGATGAACAGGACCCCGATCGAGCTAGTTGGGGGTGGATGAACAGGACCCCGTGAAGAGCTGGATGAACAGGACTCCGTAGAGGGCTGGTTGAACAGTAGCCGGTGGAGGACTGGATGAACAGTAGCCCGTGGAGGGGTGGTTGAACAGGACCCCGTGGAGAGGGCTGGTTGAACACTAGCCGATGGAGGAGCGCGCGGTGGAGGCTGAATGAACAGGAGCCCGTGGATGAACAATTGCAGGTGGAGGCTGGAGGAGGTCGATGGTGAATGAACAGTAGCCCATAGAGCCTGAAGGAGGTCGACGGTGGAGATGAACAGTATCCCGTGGAGTCCCATTTTGCGGTACGCCACCCCTCCTGATGAACAGGACCCCCATTTTGACCATAGCGCTCCAACACAAGTCCGTTTCCTCCATTTTGCGGTACACCACACCCCTCCCGATCAACAGGACCCCGTTTCGACCGTAGGAGGTCCG
Organism: Triticum dicoccoides; assembly: GCF_002162155.2. Classification (NCBI taxonomy): domain Eukaryota; kingdom Viridiplantae; phylum Streptophyta; class Magnoliopsida; order Poales; family Poaceae; genus Triticum; species Triticum dicoccoides. The sequence continues at coordinate 414,776,181 of NC_041392.1, forward strand.
TTTCCTCTGTTTTGCTATATGCCAGACCCCTCCCGGTGAACATGATCACGTTTCGACCGTGGCGAGTCGAACACAAGGCCGTTTCCTCCGTTCCGCGGTACGCCAGGCCTCATTTCCATCGGTTGTTCCGTCCAAGCCGGTTGGCTCTCGATGAGCAGCACGTGTTTCGTTGCCTCCCGATGAACACGACGCATTCCGTTGCCTCCCCATGAACACAGAGACGACATAGTTTCTCCGTACATGAGACCTGGCTGCACGTATGCGCGAGTAGGCGTTCGAGACCCTGCCCGTATGTACGTACGTGGCCGTATTTTTTGGCGCGTGGCTATATTTACGTGTACACAGTTTAGATGGGACAACCTGAACTGCTACGTGGGGGGCTCTACTATGACATGTGCTGCTACTTACTCGGCCACGGTTCATCGTTGCAAAGCGACCGATCGACCAGCATGTACGTACATGTTCCCGACCAGAATGATAACGCTACGTACGCTTCGACTAGGTGGGTCTCGACTGTCAGGCACTTCCTTGCGTGCGAAGATGTAGCTGGTGGGTCCCAGCAGTCATGGCGTGAATCATTTTTTGCCCCTAATATGGACGCACTTCCTCGTGTGCGATAATGTAGCTGGTGGGTCCCAGCAGTAAGGGGGAAACATTTTTTCGTGATATACGATGACCCGTCTGGTGGGTCCCCGCTGTCAGGTGGAGGAATCATTATTTCCTGCGTAATAAGGAGGCATTTCCTTGTGTGCGGCCGTGGACCCAGCTGTCAGCCTCTCCACGTACAGTCCACGTCCGATGGATGCTGTTCGTTGACCATGACGCGCCGAGAGCACCAGGGCGGTGGACGATGGCGAGGCCTAGGAAGGGAACGACACAGAGCTGGGGAAGACTCGACAATGGTTGCCCACGCGGTGGGGAATACGAGGGTTTACTGGTCCGGCTGCCGTCACCGGAAAATAATAGGAGGTGTGGGTGAGTAGAGGAATGACATGGCCAACAATAGAGTAGGATGGGGCGGTGCGGCCTGTGCGGTAGCACAGCCGGCCACGGGAGGCAGGAGCAGGCAGTCCCACCGGCACTAGTTTTGGCGGCTAGAGCAAGAAGACCAGAGGTTGAAGAAGCACTACGGCCGTTGGATGGACATTGTACGGTCTCTGCAGCTAGAATCGTTTATATTGACTAAGTTGACAAAGCCATTGGTATGCGTGAACTTAGTAGGCCCACAGGTTAGCCTCCGAAATGGTGCGCCCTAGATGTCAGGGGAGGAATCATTTTTTGGGTGGCTGAAGCTAGAATATCCGAGATTAAAGAAGAAGGACGACATCCGTTGGATGGACATCCAACGGCCAGTGCTGCTAGAACCGTGTGTTGACTATAAGTTGACAAAGCCTTGCATATCCGTCAACTTACTTTTGTTAGGGGACATGTCAACTTAGTAGGCCCACAAGTGTGTGATAGAGAACTTATAGCCCATTTGCGATTTGTAAGAATGTACACCCCATTTTTGAATTTTAATGGAATTTACTACAACCCATTTACAGTTTCTTAAAAGTACAATCCATTTTCTAACTAGGACAACGATAATAATTTCAGCCAACCGTTCAAAACAGAATTCAATAAAATTTCCCACATTTTGATGAGATCCAAAATATTTTTATCCCGAAATTTCTAGTCAGATTAAATATAATCAATATAAATTTGTATTACGTAAAAATCCAACGAAACATTGCGCGCGCAATAAGTAATGAAATTAAAAAAAAATATAAACTAATTACGTGTTTGGTGCATTTTTTTATAGTTACTGCCTAGTTTTTATAATTACATCCCATTTATTATTTTTTAAAGCCCATTTTCTTGTTAAGCCTAGTGCAACCCTCCTTGGAAAGATTTGCAGCCCAATGGGGCAGAGAATAACAAGTTGACCTTGCCTGGGTATTCCTAAAAAAAGTATAGCTGGGCTAGCCATTTTCAACTTGAAAAAAATTAATATCTGGGCTGGATATCTGGCCTGGGCTAGACGGGCCATAGCTCGCCCAGTTAATACCCTGCTCTCCTATGAGCAACAACGAAAACATCGCTCAAGAAAAACTCTACAGTGCTCACACCTCAAAAACACAAATACCGCTCGAGCTGCTTGGTCCCAACTGCCGGTCGCTCCTTGTGCAATTCTCTCGTTTATTGACTACATAGGTTGACAATGGTGTGGAACCGTGATGTCAGGAAACCAAGAGGAAGCAAAAAAATTTATAGTTGTATATAATAAGAAGGCACTTGCGTACGTGCGGCTATGGCCCTGGTGGGTCCCCACTGTCATCCTCTCCAAGTAAAGTCATCTCCTCATTCCTCATGTCCGTTGAGCATGTTGACAACGCGAGATGGCGGCGCCACGGCGAGCTCAACAACTCGAAGGATGACGGAGAGGGCCTCGCTAGCCTTACGGATGGTCTGATACAACGCCCACTGCTCATTCGGGAAGCCAGGATCATAGGGCCACATGTCCACGACGGCATTGTCGTTCGCTTGTTCACCGGTGCTCGTTGAGGAGACGGGGGTTGCAGCACAGGTCCCCCTGCGTTGGTAGCTCTTCCTCCATTAGGGCATCAAAGTGCGGCCGCACCTGCTCTATGGTGAACACGACATGAACCGGCTTGGACAGTGGCGCCGGCTCCTGGTCGGAAGCTACGTCCATCGTCTGATTGTCGATGCTCAGCTCGGCGAGCTCGCTGGCGAGCTAGCATGTTCGGCTACTGGACCGACCCGCTGCCAAGCACGAGTCTGACTGCCGTGGCCCACCTTGACCGCCTCACTCGCTCGCGCGCACTTTCCACCCAAAATGGTCAGTGACGCCCACCTCGCTTCCCGGTGCACGCGATTGCTCAGCGTTCAAACGACACAAGTGTCGTCCGTCTGCCGCCCACATTAATGATACGTGGTTGCTGAGGCGGCTACTCCAGCACCACTCGTCCGTCCCTCCGCTGCCCACCATTGCTATATAAACGGCTGCGCCGGCCATAGCCACAGTCATCCACCTTCGTTCCCTTTCTCCTGTCTACACCACTACTGCCCACCATGGCTTCCTCGTGCTCCAGCGCTCTTCAGGACGGGCAGGCGATGGACCACAAGGAGATGGTAGCCATTGCTGCCGACTGGCTGGCCGGCAGGCAGCTGGAGGACGACGACGTCCTAATGGATAACATGGTAGTCGACGATCCGACGCCAACCTCCTCCTCCGCACCATCCTCACCGGTGCATTGCACTGTGACCATGTCTTGAACTTTAGTTTGCATTTGAACTTGGTTGGATGAACTTGTGGGCATGATTTTGAACTTGTGGGCATGAACTTTTATTCATCAACTTATTTGTGTCAAATTTCATATGTTCATTTTTGTCCAAAATATCATATATGCAAAATGCCCGGCGAATCGCGCGCGATGTATTTTTGCGCTCTGCTGGAGCGGCGCGCACGCTGCATTATAGCGCGGCTGCTGGAGCCAGCGCAGGCGGGCGCGTAAAACCAGCCGCAGCGCGCGTGGTAAACAAGTTTTTTGCGCGCGGCGCTTAGCGCGGCTGTTGGAGATGCTCTAACAAAAGAGTATATATGGGCAGTGCTATCGCTCAAAGCAAGGTCTATTCAGCGCCTTCAGCATCGGAATGGAGACCTGGCACTACCGCGCGCCCAAGCGGACCTCAGCCCAGCAACAAGAGTTCGCTCGCCTGCCCCATGCTCGCTCCAGCTGCTCTGCCGCTTGCATCACCCGCTTGGCTGCTCGCTAGTTCTTTTTCTGCGCGCGATTGGTCTAGTAGAAAAAACCCAGCCAGTTTAAAATAATTGAAATAATAAAGGTTTATAATTTTATAAAAAAAATCATCCATTTGAGAAAGAGTTGAGAATTTTAAAAAATATTGTGAATTTATTTTCAAAAAAATGGAAAAAATTCACAAAAATTTAAAATTTTCATCAGTTTTTAAAACGTTCGTCATTTTTGAAAAAAAGTTCACAAACTTGAAAAAAGTTCATCTATTTTGAAAAAATTCTCCTCAATTTTGAAAAAACATCTCAAAAAAGAAAAAAAATCCATCCATTTTGATTTTCACATGGATATTAAAAGAGTTAATCAATTTTCAAAAAAAAAACAATAACAGAATTAAAAAAATCATCGATTTTAAAGAAAAGTTCACGAATATGAAAAAAAATCATCGATTTTGAAAAACATTATCATGAATATGAAAAACTTGATGCATTTAAGAAAATAAAAATAAATAAATAAAGAGAACAAGATAACCAACCAAGGAATAAGCTGCATTTTTAGCCTTGCATTTTAAGAAATAAAAAAGGAAACTAGCACATCAGGTCTTGTGACGCACTTGGTTACTGCGTTCAGGATGGAGGAGTGTGGTTCAAATCTTGCTCAGCTACTAAATACGGAGGAGCGCGGTTCGAATCCTGTCGCGCACACGTTTTTTTTGGCGTTTAAAACATTAAAAAGGAGAGTAAATGGGCCAGCCCAGAGCAGAAGGGGGTGTGCGTCAAGTTGAAAATGTATTGTGTCGGGTGCTTAAGACGCGAATGCTATTTCTCACATTAAGCGAGATGGTAGGAACTTTCGCTGTGAGCTTCAACAGTAACAGACCAGCCCACTCACTCACACTTCAAAAGAAAATAGTGAAAAAGAAGCGTCGCGACGGCTCTACCACCAGGCTAGCATCAGGATTCTTTTAAATTAATAGGGCGGGTTGTAATTGAGGCAAAATGCGCACGGGCCTCACTGGTTATGCCTTTTCTTTTCTTCTCGGGTGTCTCTTTTCTTTTTCTTCTCCGTTTTATTGTTTTTTATTTTTTTGATTTGTTTATTCAATTATATTTTTCATTTTATTTTTTTGTTTGGTTTATTTTGTTTCTTTTCGGGTTTCATTTTTTTGGCTTTCTTTTCTTTTGGTTTTCATTCTATATTTTTTCCTATATAGCAACAACATTTTTTCTAATACATGTTAACATTTTTTCAATACAAATTTAACATTCTAATGCATAGTCAACATTTTTTCTATACACATGTTTAGAAATTTTTAAATGGTTGATTAACATTTTTTATACATGGTCAACATTTTTCCTATAAACCATTTAAACCTTTTTCAAATGCCTGATTAACATTTTTCAAATAAATGGTCAATATTTTTCTAACACATGGTAAACCATTTTTATATGAACATTTAACATCTTTCAAATGCTTTATCCACATTTTTTAAAATGCAAGATTAACATTTTTTGAATACATGGTCAACTTTTTTCTATACACATGTAACATTTCATAAATGCTTGATTAAATGTTTTGAAATATTTGGTCAATATTTTTTCTAATACACGTTCAAATACTTTTTTAACGTATTTTAAGTACAAATTTTAAGTACAATATCAGATTCATGAACTTCATGGAAAATTGTGAACATTTTTCAATACGCAAAAATTTATTAAAACCAAGAATAATTTTCAAATTGGGAATAATTTTCAAAGTCGTGAACATTTTTAAATTTCATACATATTTTAAATTCATGAACATTGGTCAAACTAGCGAGCATTAGTTGTGAGTGTTTCTTTCTCTAGTTCTTTTACATATTCACGTACATATTTTGATATCATGACTTTTCCTGAAACCACAAACATTTGAAAATTCATTATCATTTTTCGGAATGTAATATCGTTTTTTAAAATTCAACATTGTTAGAAATTTTTGCAAAAAAAGTAAATCGGAAAAAAAATAAATTGGGTTTTTTGAATTGCCGATAATTGTTGAATCGATGAACATTAATTTTTTTTTTGGGAATAATTATTGAAATTGAAGATTATTTTCTGATTTGGTGAACAGTTTTTGGAATTCAAACCATTTCTTGAAATGCATGAACTCTTTTCAGTTGACGAACATTTCATTTTTTAAAATTAGTGAAAAAATTGTGAACTGTTCTAAAAGTCGATCATTTTTCAAATTTGTGAGCATTTTAATTTTTTTTAGAATATGTTTTTGGAAATCCCGAACGTTTTTTCCAAAAGAAAAATCAGAAAAATAAAGCGGAACAAAAAAGTGCTGACCCCTCGCAGAATGGCGCTATTATACTACTTTTCAAGAAAAACATACACTTTTTCATAATGTGTTTTTTAATTATGAACAATGTTTTAAAAAGCACAAAATTATTTAAAAGCGGATATTTTTTGGAAAGATTCAACAACCTTAAAAATTTCTAAACACTTAAAAAACATTTAAAATTGATGAACTATTTGTGAAGTTTCAATCTTTTTTTCAAAACTG
>NC_041392.1:414782836-414837488 GCF_002162155.2 Triticum dicoccoides
CATATTTTGAAAATTGTGAAGATTTTAATGATAATAAGAACAATTTTGAAATTTGAAATACCTTTTTTTGTATAATACAAGCAAATTATGAAAATTGTGAACATTGTTTGGAAACATGATCAAAAGTTTAAAAAGCGAATATTTTCTAAAAACATGAACATATTTTCTAAAATCTGAACATTTTTTAATATATTTTCTTGAAAATTCAAATAGTTTTGTCAAAATAAGAAAGTTTTTATTTTTTTGAACATTAAGAAAATTAATAAAAAGATAGGAGATGTGAAAAAAAGAAAATAAAATAACCAGGAAGACTAGTGAAGAAAACGTTATAAAAAATGAAATCAAACTGAAACTAGATCCTATTACTTCTTTCTGTTTGAAAGATGGGCCGGTCCGCTCGGTCACTCGCGTCTGCGTTTCCATGCCTATTTGGCACAAAGCATGTCAAATAGGATCCACCCTTCCTCTCCTATTTGGAACGTACTAAGGTGATTATAGCCCCTAAAAAACTAAGGTGATTATTTAATTTTCTTTTTTCTTCTTTTTTTAACACAGTAGAATCGCAGATGCTCATATACAAGCACATGCATGCACTCTATGAACGTAAACACACACATCCTGTCCCTATGAGCTCCTCTAGGATACCAAGGCGGCACAATATCTTGAGATTGATGAAGTCACCACTCATCACACGCGCCTTGTTGTCAATAGGAAAGTCTCATCCCACTGAAACGAGCATCGCTGGAAAGCCCAAAATAAGTCTAGGAAAATGCGGATACTAGTGCCAAGTCTAAGATTTGAATCCTGGTGGGTCGACTCCACCACAAGAAAGGTAACCATCTGAGCTACACTTTGTTCACTCTTATTTTCTTTTTCTAGAACCCCATTTCTCTTTTATTACGCTTCATTTTGATGTAGATATTTAATGTAGATATTTAGGGCTTTTATATTGAGTTGGAGTGTCAAAATCAAAGTCAAGGAGAAATGGAAATAGCCTCCAATGCCAAGGATGTTGCTTGGACGTGTATGTAATTGTTTTTTTTGGAATCTAGCAATTTCAAATCGTGTTTGGATGTACCAAAATGGTATTGGCATTAAACTATCACTTGTTATAAGCAAAAGCATGAAAATATTCTATGGATGGTCATAATGGGCGTGATATTACGAAAAACATGTTTGGAACAACATAAAAACGTGAACTTTACACGATGTGTTATAGAGGCAATAAGAGAAGCATACACAATTCCATGGAAGTTACTAGTTCAACAGAAACAACTCCACACAAGAATAGAACTTCACTAGAAGAGCAACGCTTCAATCTGCTGAAACAATTCACGCCAAAAAACACTACAATCGACATGAGAAACTAAAAAAAAAATCAACAACTGGGGATTAGGGTTATTGTCGTTGCTCCAATGGAGAAAGTTGGAAGAGGGAGAGGCGAGGGGAATAAGGAGGGAGATGGGTACGTGGGATCAGGTGGTGGACACCGACCTCCATTGTACCAGTGTATGTCCGTCAAAGGTCGGGGGTAAGAGAGGATACTAATGGGAGACGGGGGGAGGCGGGTGGCATGGGAATACGACGACAATGAGTAGCTCGCCACTAGGCCGAGGTGCAAGGCATCCGGGAGCCACCTCGGGCTCGTGCTAGTTGGGGCACGAGATGGGAATAAACAAGAGGATGATGTCGGTCTAGATGTCTAGGAGAGAGGGAATAGAGGCACAATGACACACGTCTAGAGAGACCGAGGGGAAAGGGAGGAGGTTGGTCGGAGAGCTCTGACCCGTGATACGTCTCCAACGTATCTATAATTTTTGATTGTTCCATGCTGTTACATTATCATTCTTTGATGTTTTACAATCATTTTATAGCAACTTTATATCATTTTTTGGGACTAACCTATTGACATAGTGCCTAGCGCCAGTTGTTGTTTTTTACTTCGCACAGTACCAAATGGAGTCCAAACGAGCAAAACTTTTTGGAGAATTTTTTTGGACCAGAAGACACCAACCGGGCCAAAGATGTACCAGAGGGGAGGCTTGAGGTGGACACAACCCACTAGGGCATGCCAGGAGGCCCGGGTGTGCCTAGGGGGGTTGTGCCCCCTCAGTGACCTCCCGCACTGCCTCTTCGCCCTATAATACCCAAATATTCCAAAAACCATAGGGGAGTCGATGAAACACAATTCCAGCCGCTGCAAGTTCTAGAACCACGAGATCCAATCTAGACACCATCATGGAGGGGTTCATCATCCTCATTGGTGCCTCTCCGATGATGCGTGAGTAGTTCACCATTGACCTACGGGTCCGTAGGTAGTAGCCAGATGGCTTCTTCTCTTTTTGATTCTCAATACAATGGTCTCTTGGAGATCTATTTGATGTAACTCATTTTGCGGTGTGTTTGTTGGGATCCGATGAACTTTGAGTTTATGATCAGATCTATATCCGTGAATGTTATTTGAGTCTTCTTTGATATCTTATATGCATCATTATTTATAGCCACATATTTCTTCTTCGAATCTTTTGTTTAGTTAGGCCAACTAGATCGATTTTTCTTGCCATGCGAAGTGGTGCTTTGTGATGGGTTCGATCTTGTGGTGTTCTTTCTCAGTGACAGAAGGGGCAGCAAGACCACATGTATCGTTGGTATTAAGGATAACAAGATGGGGGCTATTCCTACATGAATAGATCTCGTCTACATCATGTGATCGTTCTAATTGCATTACTCTGTTTCTCCATGAACTTAATGCACTAGATGCATGCTGGATAGCGGTCGATGTGTGGAGTAATAGTAGTAGATGCAGGCAGGAGTCGGTCTACTAATCTTGGACATGATGCCTATATATTGATCATTGCCTTGTATATCATCATAATTATTTGATCTTCTATGAATTGCCCAATAGTAATTTGTTTACCCATTGTGTGCCATTTCTCGAGAGAAGCCACTAGTGAAATCTACGGCCCTCGGGTCTATTCTTTATCATATTTGCCTTAAGATCTATTTTTATTCACTTTTATTTTCAGATCTATTATTCCAAAAACCCGAAAATGCCTTGTTGCACTTTTTTATTACTTTTTTTATTTCATGTTTTATTGAGATCTATTTATTCAATCTACCATAATTTTTATCCCGTCAACTTGACAATTTCTGGTGCCGTTACCCGAAGAGGGATTGATGACCCCTCATACGCGTCGGGTTGCAAGTATTTGTTCTTTGTGTGTAGGTACCGTTTACATAGTGTTACTTGGTTCTCCTACTAGATTGATACCTGGTTTCATAACTGAGGGAATACCTACCGTAGTTGTACTGCATCATCCCTTCCTTTTTGGGGAAATATCGATGCAGTTTCAAGTGACATGAAATGGAATTTCTGGCGTCGTTGCCAGAGAGACATCATCAACATCTACCAGGTTCCTAATCACAAATCTCATCTCCTTGCAATTTACATTATTTGCCATTTGCCTCTCATTTTCATCTCCCCCACCTCACAAAAATTTGCTATTTTATTTGCCTTCTTTTTTTTTTCATTCGCCGTTTTCTCGTCAGATCTCTTGTTTGTTTGAACTTGTCTCTATGAGTGATTTTGGTATGGCAGAAACAGATGATGGCCTAACTCCTAAAATTGGACGATCTAGCAATCTGGATGCTAAAAATTTTGTTTTGGGGCAAGGGAATGTTATGGGAAAAGAACATATCCAAGAATTTTCCAATTGTGTTGGAAATTTGACTCTTGATGATGCTCCTATACTTAAAAGAACTAAATCTTATGCAGAAGCTATTTCAGCACTAGTGCTGAAACTTGAAAATAGATTTATCCCTACCCATCCTACTTTGCAAATATTGTTTTATGAGCTACCCGTTATAAAGGATCCTAAAGCAAAAAAATTAGCTACTCTTATTCTTATGAATGAATTTGACTACATAGTACGGGAAGCTAGGGAAATTTTTGATTTTTATGGTATGAGCCATGAAAACCGGTGATAAGTGAGATCCTTTATAATAGTGATTATATGTTGAGACATTTGCTTGGAAATAATCAATTTTTTTAGGGGAACCTTAAAAATAAATCCCCGTTATAGATATAATCCAACAAGTTTTCAATGATGTTAATCAACAATATTCTTGGATTTTGGCCAGAAATCAAAGGGGATACGTAGATGGGCAACTTGATAATGCTAAAATTTCTATGTATAATGTGTTCCAAGTTTTTTTTGCAAAACCTCCTGACAAGAGCACATCTTGGAAAATAAGAAGATAAGACAATACTTGAATCTATGCATTATGCCTAGCTAGGGGCATAAAACGATACCGCTTGTTGGGAGGCAACCCAATGAATAAATTTTATTTTTTTCCTTTCTCTTTCTGTTCTTGAGTGTTTACACAATTATTCTACTGTTATGCTTGTGTTTTTATGTTTTAATTAGTGTTTGTGCCAAGTAAAGCCCTTGGGATCATGTTGGGTGATAGTTGATTTGATCTTGTTGAAAAACAAAAACTTTTGCGCCCAGTGGCAAAATCGCATAAAATCACGGAAACGAGATAAAATCCTGAATTTTTTACACAAGATTGATATACAAATTTTCTACATTGTCCCAATTTTTCAAATTTTTTGGAGTTGCATTAGTATATCAATTTTCCAGATTACTACAAACTGTTTGATAGGTTCTGTTTTCTTTGCGTTGTGTGCCTATTTTGATGAATCTATGGATTGTATCGGGGGGTAGAAGCCATGGTAAAGTTAGAATACAGTAGGTTTAATGAAAAAAATAAATTATGAATGGGTTTGCAACAGTACTTAGAGTAGTGATTTGCTTTGTTATACTAACGGATCTCACGAAGGTTTTGTTGAGTTTTGTGTGATTAAATTTTTCAAGTTTTGGGTGAGATCACGATGGATGAAAGAATAAGGAGTGAAAAGAGCCTAAGATTGGGGATGCCCCATGGCACCCCAAGTTATTATTCAAGGAGAACCAAGCAACTAATCTTGGGGATGCCCCGGAAGGCATCCCCTCTTTCTTTTAACGACCATCAGTATTTTACTTGGAGCTATATTTTTATTCGTCACATATCATGAGTTTTGCTTGGAGCATCTTGTATTATATGTGTCTTTGCTTGTGTTGCTTTTTTAGTTTGTGTTAAATATCCTTGCTGGATACACCTTTTTGAGAGAGCCAAAATTATGCTATGATTTGATAGAATTGCACTTTATGCTTCACTTAAACTTTTTGAGCTATGGAATTGCTCTAGTGCTTCACTTATATCTTTTTGAGCATGGTGTGCTTTAATATTTTTGAAGAAATGCTCTCATGCTTCACTTAGATCTATTTGAGAGTTAGTAAATTTTTGAAGAAATTCTCTCATGCTTCACTTATATTATTTTAAGAGAAGAACTTTTGTATGCTCATGTTCTTCACTTAAATTTGTTTGAGCTTATCAAAAGCAACATATGAAACTAGTCCCAAAGTGATAGATATTCAAGAGGGATATAATAAAAACTTTCATGAAGATCATTGGACAAATTAAACTTGATTCTTTGTTATAGTTTTGAGATATGATGATAGTGATATGTGAGTCATGTTGGTGAGTAATTATGCTTTAGTAAGAATATTGGTGTTAAGGTTTGTGATTCCCTATGCAAGCACAAAAGTCAACAGTTATGCAATGACATTACATCCTACTTATGGTGCATTATTTGGTGTTAGTTATGCTTAATGCTTGCTTATGTGATTTTTTGTTTCTTGGTTGGTTGCTTCTCAATCTATTTGCTAGCCTCCACTTGTACTACGTAGAAATACTACTTGTGCATCCAAAATCTTTAAACCCAGTTTTTCCATATGAGTCCACCATACCTACCTATATGTGGTATTTCTGTGCCATTCTAAGCAAATTTCTATGTGCCATCTCTAATTTTTAAAATGAGCTTCCTTTTTGTATGCTTGTACCGCTCATGAAGCGGCAGGGGGTGGCCAATATTTTCCATGATAGATGTGTTATTCTCAAGATGAGTGTTTATTCACTTGTCATTGCACGAGAGTACGACGGTAATAGGGATGCCCAGTCCCAAAATGAAAAAGAAATTTACTTTATGTTGTCAAATAATAAATTCCTTGGAAAGTGTTGGTATGGAAGGCACTCGTGGATACGGCTAGCCATGGATTGTGAAATAATGGTGTAAAGAGTAATAAACTTTAGTTTCTGTTTGGGAACCGCCTATGACATATCTAGCATGGAAAGTGTTGGAAATTACTTGGTCGTTTTTGTTGACGGGAAAAGTATGCGTCTCAAAAGAAAATATCTCTCAATTTTTGCTTTGAGCTCTGGCACCTCTACAAATTCCTACTTCCCTTGGCAAATGGCCTTTCTATTTACTTTATGCAATTTTTATTTTTATTTGAGTCTCCATCTTCTCTTATAAAGAACCAACTAGGGACCACTATGATCATACTTGAGCATTGGATGTAGCTATATACGAGTGTGTTTCATGAATGGAGCAATGATTGAGCATGATGGGCTAGGGGTAACTTTCTTTAGTGTTTATATTGTGAAAGACATGGTTGCTTGTTGATAAGCTTGAGTATTGGAATCTTTATGTCAAAACTAGACTACTGCTTTGAACCATATAAAAGTCCAAATGTCCATGCTACAAAAGAAAAGATTATGTGATGAACATGTTAGGCATCATTCCACATCAAAAATTCTGTTTTTATCAGTTACCTACTCAAGGACGAGCAGAAATTAAGCTTGGGGATGCTGATACGTCTCCAACATATCTATAATTTTTGATTATTCCATGCTGTTATATTATCATTCTTGGATGTTTTACAATCATTTTATAGCAACTTTATATCATTTTTTGATACTAACCTATTCACACAATGCCTAGTGCCATTTGCTATTTTTTACTTCGCAGAATATCAGTACCAAACCGAGTCCAACGCAATAAAAAATTCTGAAGATTTTTTTGGACCAGAAGACACCCAGTGGGCCAAAGATGTACCAGACGGGAGGCCCAGGCGTGCCCAGTGGGGTTGTGCCACCCTCGGTGACCTCCCACACCACCTCTTCGCCCTATAAATACCCAAATATTCCAGAAACCCTAGGGGAGTCGATGAAATGCAATTCCAGCCGCTGCAAGTTCTAGAACCACGAGATCCAATATAGACACTATCACGGAGGGGTTCATCATCGTCATTGGTGCCTCTCCGATGGTGCATGAGTAGTTCACCATAGACCTACGGGTCCATAGGTAGTACCTAGATGGCTTCTTCTCTCTTTTTGATTCTCAATACAATGGTCTCTTGGAGATCTATTTGATGTAACTCTTTTTGCGGTGTGTTTGTTGGGATCCGATGAACTTTGAGTTTATGATCAGATCTATATCAATGAATATTATTTAAGTCTTCTTTGATCTCTTATATGCATCATTATTTATAGCCTCGTATTTCTTCTTCGAGTCTTTTGTTTAGTTAGGCCAACTAGATCAATTTTTCTTGCCATGGAAAGAGGTGCTTTGTGATGGGTTTGATCTTGCGGTGTTCTTTCCTAGTGACAGAAGGGGCAGCAAGACACACATGTATTGTTGCTATTAAGGATAACAAGATCTACATGAATAGATCTCGTCTACATCATGTTATCATTCTTATTGCATTACTCCGTTTCTCCATGAACTTAATACACTAGATGCATGCTGGATAGCGGTCTATGTGTGGAGTAATAGTAGTAGATGCAGGCATGAGTCGGTCTGCTAATCTTGGACGTGATGCCTATATATTGACCATTGCCTTGGATATCGTCATAATTATTCGATCTTCTATCAATTGCCCAACATCAATTTGTTTACCCATCGTGTGCTATGTATCGAGAGAAGCCACTAGTGAAATCTACGGCCCCCAGGTCTATTCTTTATCATATTTGCCTTGAGATATATTTTTATTCGCTTTTATTTTCAGATCTATTATTCCAAAAACCCAAAAATACTTTGCTGCACTTTTTTATTACTTATTTTGTTTTGCGTTTTCTCATGATCTATTTATCCAATCTACCACAATTTTTGTCCCGTCAACTTGACAATTTCTGGCGCCGTTACCCGAAGAGGGATTGTCAACCCCTCATACGTGTCGGGTTGCAAGTATTTGTTCTTTGTGTGCAGGTACCATTTACATAGTGTTGCTTTGTTCTCCTACCGGATTATTATGTTGATACCAATTAGATCATCATTTCTCAAACATTTCATATCGTAAAAGATTACATGATGAAACATGTTAGGTAGCATTCAACATATTTTTTTTATTAATTTATGTACTCTAGGAAGAGCAGGAATTAAGCTTGGGGATGCTGATATGTGTCCAACATATTTATAATTTTTGATTGTTTCATGCTACTATATTACCAACCTTATATGATTTCTACACCATTTTATATCATTTTTGGGAACTAACCTATTAACTTAGTGCCAAGTGCAAGTTACTATTTTCTGCTTGTTTTTCATTTTACAAAAAATCCATACCGAACAGAGTTCAAACATGGCAAAACTTTTTAACATTTTTTCTGGACCAAAAGAGACCCATGAAGCTTCGGGGGAAGTCTAGAAGCCAGATGAGGAGGCGACAAGGCAGGGGGCGCGCCCTGCCCCCTGTGGGGCCCCTACTACTCTAATTGACCTAATTCCTGGCCTATAAGTTCACACATATTTGGGAACCCCTAGAAGAAGACCCGAAACAATTATTGCACCACCACAAGTCCTTATTCCTTGGTGGTCCCATCTGGAGGCCTTTTCGGTACTCTGCCGGAGGGGGAATTGATCACAGAGGGCCTCTACACCAACCTTGCTGCCTCTTGGATGATGCATGAGTAGTTCCTCACCGGACCTATGGGTCCATAACAGTAACTAGATGTCTCTCTCTCTCTCTCTCTCTCTCTCTCTCTGATCTTCAATACAATGTTCTTTTCGGAGATCAACTTGATGTAGTACTTTTGTTGTGTGTTTGTTGGGATCCAATGAATTGTGGGTTTATGATCTGATTATTCCTTGAAAGTAATTGAGTATTTTCCAAACTTTATTATGTGTGATTGTTTATAGCTATGTAATGCTTTCCAATATATGAGTTTTCTTTGGTCAACATCATGGTTAGATCTTCAGTGGAAGTGGTGCATAGTAATAGGTTCAATCTTGCGGTGTTCTCACCTCATGACAGAAGGGGTAGCGAGGCACGTATTGTATTGTTGCTACTAAGGATAAACTGATGGAGTTCGATCATATTGATTGGTCTTATTTTGCCTACATTATGTCATCACGCTTAAAGCATCACTCTGTTTGTCGTGAACTTGATATGTAGAGAGGCAAGCATAGAAGCACTCTCGAAGTGGAGTAATATTAGTAGATGCAAAATCATTTCAGTCTACTTTTCATGGACATAATGCGTATGTATTGATCATGCCATGAATAATATCATAATTATGCGATTTACTATCAATTGCCCAACAGTAATTTGTCTACCCACCGTGTTATTATGCTTATGAGAGAGATGCCTCTAGTGATGCTATGGCCCCTGTGTCCAATTCACTTTATATTTACTAAAACCCTAAAAATACCTTGTTGCAATTTATTATCTTTTATTTTACTTTTATTTTATCCATCTATCACTACCAGATTTGATCCTTGTAACCAACAAGAACAAGGGGATTGACAACCCCCTTGCCTTCATTGGTACAAGTATTTTCTTTATGTGTGTAGGTACCATTTATTTGTTTCTCGTGGAGTCTCCTATTGGTTCAATAAACCTTGGTTGTTAACTGAGGAAAATACTTCGCTACTATGCTACATCACCCTTCCTCTTCAGGGAAATCCCGACAAACTATAGAAGTAGCATGCTCCGTGTTGCCATTGACTGTGATAACACCATTCGGCCCTGACATCTTAAGCTTCAAATACGCGTAGTGTGGGATGGCATGAAAGCGAGTGAAAGCAGCTCGCCCAAGGAGTGCATGGTAATCACTTCGAAAGGATACTATTTCAAAGATTAACTCTTCACTTCGAATGTTTTCGGGTGTGCTGAAGACTACGCCCAGGGTAATGCTTCCCCAGCTATGTGCCTCAATTCCCGGTGTGATACCCTTGAATGTGGTACCACTAGGTTTGATTTTGTTATGATCGATATGAAGTTTTTTGTCAGTTTCTGCATAGATCAGATTGAGGCTAATGCTAACATCCATAAGGATGCGAGTTAATTGAAAACCATCCACAATGGGATCAAGTACCAACGATGTTGTGCCTATGTGGTTGATGCTTGTCGAATGGTCTCTTTGGTCGAATATGATCGGAATTTCTGACCATGATTGTACTTGGGCGTTGCTGGATCTATGGCATAAACATCACGGGGTTCCCGTTTCCTCTCCTTTTTGGTGACATGAGTAGCATATATCATTTGAACATCCTTGACTTTGGGAGGAAACTATTTTTGGCTACCATTACTCGGCCCAAGCTGGTCCCCATCCTCATTACACATTCGACTCTTGCCCTGATTATTAGCTGCTATCTTACCGACCTACCTGATCACCCAGCAGTTCCTGTTGGAATGAGTAGCAGGTTTGTCAGGAGCACCATGGATAGCACATGGTTTGTCCAACGTGGAGGGCCATCTCTTTTTGAACACAGTATATACGCAAGCGCTTATATACACGCGCATACACTCACCCCTATTAACACACGTACGCACATCCTACCCCTATGAGCACCTCCGAAAGACTGAGCTGACATATCATCTTGAAATTTACAAAGTCACCGTAGGCACCTCGTCGTCGACGGGAACGTCTCCTCCCACTGAATGTGCATCGCCGGAAATCCTAAAATAAATCCAGGAATAAATGCGAGCACCAGGACTTGAACCCTGGTGGGTTGGGGATACCACAGTCCCTCTAACCATCCAACCCATCTCTATTCCCTTGAAAGGGCATCCGCTTGTTGCCGCTATGTTGGTTGCTAAATCCTGCATTAACTGCCCCCTCCTCGGCATCCATGTTGCTTCCTCCATTGCTGCGTTTATTATTCTTATTGCACCGAGGTTTACTGTTCCCATCGCACACCTTGGAGGTACCTGGGTCACCACTATGGTTGCTTCGATGAGCCAGCCAACTATCCTCACCTGGGCAAAATTGAGTCATCAAGTGTGTGAGGGTTGCCATCGAACGACGCTTTTCCTATCCGAGCTCTCTAGCGAGCCATTCATCGCGGATGATGTGCTTAAAAGCAGCTATCACCTTCTCATCTGTACAATCGACTATTTGATTTTTCTTGGTCAAGAACCGGTTCCAGAATTTTCTGGCTAACTCCCCTAGGTCCTGCACAATATGAACGAGCTCATCAGCATCTGGGGTCAGACGTAAGTTCCCTGAAAGTTAGCTCGAAAAGTATCATTGAGTCTTCCCAATTGCCAACCGAGTTGTCAGGACCCCGACTCGATGTCACATCGATCTAGCCGGTAACACCTCATATCACTTTGCGGCCTCACGCACGGTATCCCCACGGGTGTCGCCTTACCTTTGCCCGGGACCGTTTGCGCCTTTTGGCTCACGTATATGATGGTGTCGCTAGCATCCATATGATAAAGAGCCCGGGCTGACATGACTAGTCGTAAACCCAAAGTGGCACAGACTTACAGGGACAGGCATCCATGACCCAGCTTCGAACGTGTCGGTCATCAGCAAGTGGGTCCGGGCTGTAGCACTGGGCTAGCAGGACTCCGATAAACCGGACTGTAGCGGGCTAACAGGACTCCGGTACTCAAAGCGTGACATTTCCCCGAAGGGACAGACACAGGAACGAAGAAGGACACATGCCGGCCAGCCTAAGTGTTCCAGAGCAGTAGCAAGCTACCATGGCTCAGCGGTAACACTAGGAGACATTTCCCGGTAAGAGAGGCTACTAAAGATAAACAACTAGATAGTCAGATCCCACACATACCAAGCATTTCAATCATACACACAATATGCTCGATATGTGCAAATACAACGAAGCATCACAACATGACTCTACGACACAAGTACTTTATTTAAGGCTCAGGGAGCCATACATAACATACACAAAGGTACGGGTCTCACGACCCAACATACAAGTCATACAGTCATGCAAACCAGCAGCGGAAGTAACTTGTCTGAGTACAGACAACTAGTAAAATAAAAGAGGCTTGGAAAGCCTAGCTATACTACGTGTTCCTTCACAAGCTCAGGGTCACCACCTGGGTCTTTAGCCTACTCGTTGATGTCAACGTCTACATAGAACCCATCAGAAGGGGTTGCAGCGTCTTCTGTAAAAATGTAGATTATAGCAACATGAGTACAAAGGTACTCAGCAAGACTTACATCAGATCCTACATACATGCTTAGTATCAAGAAGGGTTGGTGGAGTTATTGCAGCAAGCCAGCTTTGACTCTTGGCTAGGCTATCCTACGATACTCCAACTTGAAATGGTTTTGCGCACATGAGTCCACTACTCACCAATTCAATACACTACCGAGGATCCGCCTCCGTCTTCCTACGGAAGAGCCATCCTCGGCACTCACACTTATCTTGAGGCTTTTAGCAGTTTCCATTTACTTGTCTATGAACTGTATAGGCAACCAAGTAGTCCTTTACTGTGGACGCGGCTATTCGAATAGATTATGATAACCCTGCAGGGGTGTACTTCTTCATACATGTTTCCACCACTTAGCGTCTGCACACGACATGTGCTCGGCAGACTTCAAGCGAAAGCCGACGTGGGTGTAGACCACGACCTACCTAAACACTTAAGCCTCTAGTCCAGGTTTATCGCCTATTCAGGTTCCATCCGCAGGGAGTCCGGCCGAGGTTTCCCATACGGCCCCGAACGATGTGAATAGGGTTCCCGAGATACCTAACGGGTATTCGGTACACCCGGCCACGTACCTACCGCATCACAGCCCACCCCTATGGTCAGCGCTGTCCACGGCCTCCAGTAGGCTACAAACACCAGAAACTACTTGCAACTCCTGGACAGAGAGCTAGGGTGAATAAGAAGTCGAGCGGGGTCATATCTCAGGGCCCAATGCATGGTAGTAGCTGTATCTTAAATCACACATACAGATCTCAGTGCTTAGGGTCGGCTTCAATGAAACAACCCACCATGTACTCCTACATGGCCTCTCATCGATACCTTTACCAAATCGTGTTCACCACACCACTCTCATTACCGACATAATCATTTCACTCTAGCCATCACCCAGATGAACCAGACCCGACACGACTCTAAGCATAGCAGGCATAGCAAGGTAGGAACAACACATACATATGGCTCAATCAACTCCTACACATGCTAGTGGGTTTCATCTAGTTACTATGGCAATGACAGGTCATGCAGAGGAAATGGGTTCAACTACCGTAGCACACAGCAGTTTGAATCGCGTTGTCTTAATGCAGTAAAAGAGAGCAGGAGCGAGAACATGGGATTGTATCGATATGATCAAATGGTTGGTTGCTTGCCTGATGGTTCGATGCACTGATACAGTTCTTCGTTAGGGTAATCACGGTACTCCTCGGAGGCAGAACCTGTCGTGAAGGACACCGATACACAACCATCACCAAACAATGTGCAACAATATGATGCATGCATGAAACATAGCAATATGAGCGTGTTGGGCTAATGCAACTAAAACTAGAAGGATTTGAACAAATTTGAATCATAGATTCAAATTTCAAACTCAAACATGGCCTTTTAAGTGCTTTTCCTTGTTCTGCTTAAAACATCAATTTAACTTGTTTAATCATGCATGAAAATAGTACAGATGGATAGATTGGATTTTTCTGATCATTTTTCATATATAATTTGTCCAATTTGGAGTTACAGAATAAAAGTTATGAATTTTTGAAGTTTAAATAATATTCTGGAATTTCCTGATTTAGTTTAAATCCAGAAAATCAATTACTGCGTCAGCCTGACGTCAGTGTGACGTCAGCAGGTCAACGGAACAGGTCTGGGTTAAACCTAACAGTGGGTCCCGCATGTCAGGGTGATTATTTTAATTAAAATTTAATTAAAACTAATCCTGTTTAATTAACAGGGCTGGGCCCCACCTGTCATCGACTTAGGGGAGTCAACCAGGGCCCACCCGTGGTCAAAGTCAAAGCCAGCGACGCCGGCGTTTAGCCGCCGGCGAGCCCGACGCGGCGGCGGGAGTGGTTTTGGTTGTTTCGGCCACCAAATGGGTCGCCGAGACCACCGGAGTGGAGCTGAGGACAAACCGCAGCTCTTGGCGGAGTCCGTTGGGGTCGGGGTGGCCGGAGTTGGCGCCGGCGACGACTTTGGCGGCCACCGGAGTTAGGTCGAAGATGAACTTGGCGCTAGAGGGGTCGGTGAGGCTCGTGGAGTGGCTAGCTAGGTGCTGCGGGACTCGGTGAGTAAGATGGACACCATCTTGTGGCCGGAGTGTGGCCGGAAGCACGTCGGCGACGAGATCCACGGCGGTGCGGGCGTGTGATCCTCGTGCGGTGGCTACACGGCTCAGGAATGAGAGAGAGAGGGTCGGAGGAGTAGCTAGGCTCACAGCGCTCTCGTAGAGACCACCGGCGAGGTCGGGGACGAGCTGAGGCGGCGACGGCGTTGAAGGGGATCTCCGGCGACAGTGAGCTCGGCGAGGTCGGTGCGGTGGTCTCGGGCCGCACGAGCACACGGGGCTCGGCTAGCTCGATGAAGTAGAGGACGGCGGAGCTTCTGGACAGGGTGGCGCGGCGTGGAGACGACGGAGAGCACGACTACGGCGGTGGTGCGGCGACGGTGGCGTCGGCCATGGCGTGGGAGCGCGAGGGAGAGGAACTAGGGGCGAATGGAGGTGTCCAGGAGGGTCGGGGCGCGACGTGGAGCTCGTCCAGGCCATCAGGGCGGCGAGAGGGGGAGGCAAGGCGGCGTGCAGCTGCGTGGCGAGCTGCGGTGCCGCCGCCGAGCACCTTGGCTGCCTGCCTGGCAAGCCAAGCAGCTCGCTGGAGCGGTGGCCGGGCTGGGCCGGCCAGGTGGGCTGGCTGGTGGGCCTGTGGTGGCGCCAGGTAAGTTTTCCCTTTCTTTCTGTTTCTGTTCTTTTTTAATAATTCTGCAACTTTGTTGAATTAAATAAAATACTTAGGCAACTCCTAAAATCACCAAATTACTCCTGGTCCATAGTTGGATTATTTCCAACATGAAACATTTTAGTTTGGAGATATTTGAGCATTTAAATATTTTATATAATTTTAAATGCCCAAATTCAAATATTTATGACTTAATTCAAAAACCCTAAGATGGCCTAGGAAAATGTGCACCACTTTTGGCAGAGGTTCTGAACCAAGACAAAAATGATGGGCATTTTAGAAGGGCATTTCAGGTTCATTGAAAAGTTTTTTAGTAAACCCTAGTTGGTTTCAAAGGGGACTGGGGGTTCTGTCATCCCCATTTCAAGTTTCTGATGAAAAAGTAGACATGATGCAACACTCTAATGCATGACTAGCTAGGGTGTGACACGAGTTCTCGGGAAGACTGTTAAGCCAATGTCCAGCTGATCCTTTAAGATTTAGGGGTACACATTTGATGGCGTAGAGGTCATCAACTCGGGCCATGTGGATGTGCCTGAGGAAGTCCTCAACCCATACATCGCAGTCCTTAGTTCCGTCATACTGCTCAATGTTAATGGATTTAAATCCCTCCGGGAATTGGTGTTGCATAACCTTGTCTGTGAAGCACATTGGTGGGCAAATCCTCGGATCCTAGTTGTAGCATGGCGGGCATCCGATGTCGTCACTGTTTGATCACGTTTATAGTCACATGTATTTCTATGCTTGGCTAACCAAACCAGGTATTCCGCCTGTCCAGCAGGGGGAGCTCCCTGGATCCATGGATAGATCGAGATGGGGGCGGCTGGTCTTGATGTTAATCCCTTCCACAAATCATACGGTCTCGAAGGCGAGAGTGGGTCCTTTCCGTGATAGCGATGTCTCTCGGGCTGGTTGGAATACCCACCCACCGGCCTATCAGGGCCTCGAGGAGGGCGGTTTGGGCTTCTTGTCCCAGTCACGACTCGACAGTGGGCTACCAGCATCTTCCTCGTTGAACTCTGGGAGCAACTCTCTTTGTGGGTACTATTGGTTATTCCCTGTGAATCTATTCTCGAGTTCTTGCCCGACATAGACGACCTTGGTCCATTTGTCCCTCGGTTTATCCTGTTCGGCTCTAAGCAGCTAGGGGTTTTTCTTCCTGCTCTTGGTGGTGTTAATTAACCATCGGCGGAAGGCCCGGAGCCGAGGATCATCTAGGAGTTCCTTGGGGATATCGTATTCCTTGGGACCGAGACTTAAATCTTCCTTGGACTCTGGGTAGTAGTCATACTCCTCGGGGTCATCATCATCCTTGTTGGGTGCGCTGCCGCCAATGGAACCATCACCAGTGTTATTGCCCGCATTCTGGTCTTCGATGTCGTCTAGAGTGGCACCATTGTCGGTGGCGTTGACGTTAACGGTAGCATCTGTTACCCATGCCCTTTTTACAGCATCTTTGACATCGATGTTTGGGGGGCTCAATATCTTCTTCATCATCCCTAGAAGTATCTACCATGTAGACATCATGGGTGGAGGTAGTCGCTCAATTTCCAATATAGCCAGCGGCTAGCACTACAAAAAAAGACACATCCATAACATTTTGGGCCGAACAAATTTTTTTCTGTCATTCTTATGACACTTCTATGACGACAATTGTGACAAAACCCGGTATCATCATAGATGTGGTGGGCTCCTACTTCTATGACAAAAAATCATGACAGAAAATGGGCTTTTCATCCTGGGCGGGCCGGAGACGCAGCTGCTTGACATTCTTTGGGCCGTCCATGACAGAAAAAATCATGGTAGAAGCGAGGTGAGGAAAATATCGGGGGAGTTCCCGGCTACGATGGGTGGTCGGGGCCGAGTGATGCGCGTTTCTCTCATACGTACGCGTGTGTGTGTGAGGTGTTGCTCTCTAACTGAAACCGAGCGAGGCGTTGGGCTCTAACTGAACCCGAGCGATTGCACTATAGGCTACACGTTACTGAACCCAAGCGATCGATCGATCCCTTGCTGTTAACTGAACCCAAGTGATTCCTTCGCTACTGCTGCTAACTAAAGCCGATCGATGCTGCCTCTGGATGAACAGTGAGCGTTGTTGGGGGGGGGGGTTGGATGAACAGTTCCCGGTGGGGGTGGATGAACAGGACCCCATGGTGTTGCCGCTGGATGAACAAGACCCCGACCGAGCCAGTTGGGGGTGGATGAACAGGACCCTGTGAAGAGCTGGATGAACAGGACCCCGTAGAGGGCTGGTTGAACAGTAGCCAGTGGAGGACTGGATGAACAGTAGCCCGTGGAGGGGTGGTTGAACAGGACCCCGTGGAGAGGGCTGGTTGAACACTAGCCGATGGAGGAGCGCGCGGTGGAGGCTGGATGAACAGGAGCCCGTGGATGAACAATTGCAGGTGGAGGCTGGAGGAGGTCGATGGTGAATGAACAGTAGCCCATGGAGGCTGGAGGAGGTCGACGGTGGAGATGAACAGTATCCCGTGGAGTCCCATTTTGCGGTACGCCACCCCTCCTGATGAACAGGACCCCCATTTTGACCATAGTGCTCCAACACAAGTCCGTTTCCTCCATTTTGCGGTATGCCACACCCCTCCTGATCAATAGGACCCCGTTTCGACCGTACGAGGTCCGTTTCCTCTGTTTTGCTATACGCCAGACCCCTCCCGGTGAACAGGATCACGTTTCGACCGTGGCGAGTCGAAGACAAGGCCGTTTCCTCCGTTCCGCGGTACGCCAGGCCTCGTTTCCATCGGCTGTTCCATCCAAGCCGGTTGGCTCCCGATGAGCAGCACGTGTTCCGTTGCCTCCCGATGAACACGACGCATTCCGTTGCCTCCCCATGAACACATCGACGACATAGTTTCTCAGTACATGAGCCCTGGCGGCACGTATGCGCGAGTAGGCATTCGAGACCCTGCCCGTATGTACGTACGTGGCCATATTTTTTGGCGCGTGGCTATATGTACGTGTACACAGTTTAGATGGGACAACCTGAACTGCTACGTAGGGGGCTCTACTATGACATGTGCTGCTACTTACTCGGCCACGGTTCATCGTTGCAAAGCGACCGATCGACCAGTATGTACGTACATGTTCCCGACCAGAATGATAACACTACGTATGCTTCGACTAGGTGGGTCTCGACTGTCAGGCACTTCCTTGCGTGCGAAGATGTAGCTGGTGGGTCCCAGCTGTCATGGCGTGAATCATTTTTTTGCCCGTAATATGGACGCACTTCCTCGCGTGCGAAGATGTAGCTGGTGGGTCCCAGCAGTAAGGGGGGAAACATTTTTTCGTGATATACGATGACCCGTCTGGTGGGTCCCCGCTGTCAGGTGGAGGAATCATTATTTCCTGCGTAATAAGGAGGCATTTCCTTGTGTGCGGCCGTGGACCCAGCTGTCAGCCTCTCCACGTACAGTCCACGTCCGATGGATGCCGTTCGTTGACCATGACGCCCCGAGAGCACCAGGGCGGTGGACGACGGCGAGGCCTAGGAAGGGAACGACACATAGCTGGGGAAGACTCGGCAGTGGTTGCCCACGCGGTGGGGAATACGAGGGTTTACTGGTCCGGCTGCCGTCACCGGAAAATAATAGGAGGTGTGGGTGAGTAGAGGAATGGCATGGCCAGCAATAGAGTAGGATGGGGTGGTGCGGCCTGTGCGGTAGCACAGCCGGCCACGGGAGGCGGGAGCAGGCAGTCCCACCGGTGCTGGTTTTGGCGGCTAGAGCAAGAAGACCAGAGGTTGAAGAAGCACTACGACCGTTGGATGGACATTGTACGGTCTCTGCAGCTAGAATCGTTTATATCGACTAAGTTGACAAAGCCATTGGTATGCGTGAACTTAGTAGGCCCACAGGTTAGCCTCCGAAATGGTGCACCCTAGATGTCGGGGGAGGAATCATTTTTTGGGTGGCTGAAGCTAGAATATCCGAGATTGAAGAAGAAGCACGACATCCGTTGGATGGACATCCAACGGCCAGTGCTGCTAGAACCGTGTGTTGACTATAAGTTGACAAAGCCTTGCATATCCGTCAACTTACTTTTCTTAGGGGACGTGTCAACTTAGTAGGCCCACAAGTGTGTGGCAGAGAACTTATAGCCCATTTGCGATTTGTAAGAATGTACACCCCATTTTTGAATTCTAATGGAATTTACTACAGCCCATTTACAATTTCTTAAAAGTACAACCCATTTTCTAACTAGGACAACGATAATAATTTCAGCCAACCGTTCAAAACAGAATTCAATAAAATTTCCCACATTTTGATGAGATCCAAAATATTTTTATCCCGAAATTTCTAGTCAGATTAAATATAATCAATATAAATTTGTATTACGTAAAAATCCAACGAAACATTGCGCGCGCAACAAGTAATGAAATTAAAAAAAAATATAAACTAATTACGTGTTTGGTGCATTTTTTTATAGTTACTGCCTAGTTTTTATAATTACATCCCATTTATTATTTCTTAAAGCCCATTTTCTTGTTAAGCCTAGTGCAACCCTCCTTGGAAAGATTTGCAGCCCAGTGGGGCAGAGAATAACAAGTTGACCTTGCCTGGGTATTCCTAAAAAAAGTATAGCTGGGCTAGCCATTTTCAACTTGAAAACAATTAATACCTGGGCTGGATATCTGGCCTGGGCTAGACGGGCCATAGCTCGCCCAGTTAATACCCTGCTCTCCTATGAGCAACAACGAAAACATCGCTCAAGAAAAACTCTGCAGTGCTCACACCTCAAAAACACAAATACCGCTCGAGCTGCTTGGTCCCAGCTATCGGTCGCTCCTTGTGCAATTCTCTCATTTATTGACTACATAGGTTGACAATGGTGTGGGACCGTGATGTCAGGAAACCAAGAGGAAGCAAAAAAAAATTATAGTTGTATATAATAAGAAGGCACTTGCGTACGTGCAGCTATGGCCCTGGTGGGTCCCCACTGTCATCCTTCCAAGTAAAGTCATCTCCTCATTCCTCATGTCTATTGAGCATGTTGACAACGCGAGATGGCGGCGCCACGGCGAGCTCAACAACTCGAAGGATGACGGA
This sequence comes from Triticum dicoccoides, assembly GCF_002162155.2. Taxonomy (NCBI): domain Eukaryota; kingdom Viridiplantae; phylum Streptophyta; class Magnoliopsida; order Poales; family Poaceae; genus Triticum; species Triticum dicoccoides. Next base: position 414,802,979 of record NC_041392.1, read on the forward strand.
GAGGGCCTCGCGAGCCTTACGAATGGTCTGATACAACGCCCGCTGCTCATTCGGGAAGCCAGGATCATAGGGCCACATGTCCGTGACGGCATTGTCGTTCGCTTGTTCACCGGTGCTCGTTGAGGAGACGGGGGTTGCAGCACAGGTCCCCCTGCGTTGGTAGCTCTTCCTTCATTAGGGCATCAAAGTGCGGCCGCACCTGCTCTATGGTGAACACGACATGAACCGGCTTGGACTGTGGCGCCGGCTCCTGGTCGGAAGCTACGTCCATAGTCTGATTGTCGATGCTCAGCTCGGCGAGCTCGCTGGCGAGCTAGCATGTTTGGCTGCTGGACCAACCCGCTGCCAAGCACGAGTCTGACTGCCGTGGCCCACCTTGACCGCCTCACTCGCTCGCGCGCACTTTCCACCCAAAATGGTCAGTGACGCCCACCTCGCTTCCCAGTGCACGCGATTGCTCAGCCTTCAAACGACACAAGTGTCGTCCGTCTGCCGCCCACATTAATGATACGTGGTTGCTGAGGCGGCTACTCCAGCACCACTCGTCCGTCCCTCCGCCGCCCACCATTGCTATATAAACGGCTGCGCCGGCCATAGCCATAGTCACCCACCTGCGTTCCCTTTCTCCTGTCTACACCACTACTGCCCACCATGGCTTCCTCGTGCTCCAGTGCTCTTCAGGACGGGCGGGCGATGGACCACAAGGAGATGGTAGCCATTGCTGCCGACTGGCTGGCCGGCAGGCAGCCGGAGGACGACGACGTCCTAATGGATAACATGGTAGTCGATGATCCGACACCAACCTCCTCCTCCGCACCATCCTCACCGGTGCATTGCACTGTGACCATCAACGAGGCCCGTGCCTAATACATGGACATGGTGAGGCAGAAGCATCAGGAGCACTTCTGGGAGGCGCAGGCCGATGCTACCTATAACCACCATCTCCTCCAGGAGCACCTGCAGGCGGAGGAGCAGGTCGCCGTGGAGCGGGCGGAGCAGGAGGCGCTCCTCGACTCGTACCGCTCCGCCTGCGAGGGCCGCCTCGAGCGCTGGTGGTACCACATGAGGGTGGCAGAGGTTGCGGCCGCCTACAAAAAGGGCGATGAAGTGGGCCAGGCGCTGTTTGGCGAGACCGAGGATGAGGCAGAGGACAATGCCGGCTCCGACGAGTCCCCGCTCCGCTGGTGTCGACGAGGCCCTGCTCCGTCGAGGCCCCGCGGCGCCAACAACGAGGCAGAGGCCGCCGGCTCCGCCAAGACCCACCCCGCCGGCACCGAGGTGGACCACCTCACCGGCTTCGGCGAGGCCCTACTCCGCCGATGCCCCACCCCACCAACAACAAGACAGAGGACATCGCCAGCTCAGCCGAGGCCCTACTTGGGAGTCCTGGACTAAGGGGTCCTCGGGCCTCCGGCCTGTTATCCATGGGCCGGACTGATGGGCTGTGAAGACATGAAGACCGAAGACTGTACCTGTGTCTGGATTGGACTCTCCTTGGCAAGGAAGGTAAGCTTGGCAACCGACTATGAAGATTCGTTCTCATGTAACCGACTCTACATAAACCCTGTGTCCCCTCGGTGTCTATATAAACCGGAGGGGTTAGTCCGGAAAGGATATATTCATTACCATAGTCATATAGGCTAAGCTTCTAAGGTTTAGCCATCACGATCTCGTGGTAGATCAACTCTTGTAACACTCATATTCATAAATATCAATCAAGCAGGACGTAGGGTATTACCTCCATAGAGAGGGCCCGAACCTGGGTAAACATCGTGTCCCCTGTCTCCTTTTACCATCGATCCTAGACGCACAGTTCGGGACCCCCTACCCGAGATCCGCCGGTTTTGACACCGACATTGGTGCTTTCATTGAGAGTTCCACTGTGCCGTCTACGAAAGGTTCGATGGCCCCTTCAATCGTCTATAGAGACACCGTCCAAGGAGAAACCTTCCTCCCCGGACAGATTTTCGTGTTCGGCGGCTTCGTACCGCGGGCCAACTCGCTTGGCCATCTGGAGCAAATCGATAGCTACGCCCCTGGCCACCAAGTCAGATTTGGAAGCTTGAACTACGTCACGAATATCCGTGGAGACTTGATCTTCAATGGATTTGAGACCGCAGCGATCGCTCCCCCTCGCTTCGATGAACATGACTTAAATCTGTCACCGGATCACATCCAACGGATGGTCCCTGTTGCTGCAACGTCCTTAGAACCGAAGCAAATCGTGCCATCCAAAGCCACAGAGTCCCCGACGTTGGAGCCGCACACGGACTCGGCACCTCGCGATATTTGCGCCAATAGAACTCTGGATTCGTCTCCGGCTATGAGTCCCAGACCGGGTACGCCTGCGGACACTGAGCTGGATCGGTTATCGATTTTTGAATTTAGCACCGCAGACATCTTCCAGCACTCACCTTTGGGTGATGTGCTAAACTCTTTAAAGAACTTGTCCTTGGAGAAGGACTCACAGCCGAACTATGTTCGGTTCGAGCCAGAGGCTGATGATGGGAAATTTTGTTTCCCACCCGCCATCCACTTCATAGCCACTGTCGATGACTTAACCGACGTGCTTGATTACGGCTCCGAAGACATCGACGGTATGGACGACGATGCTGACCAGGAACAAGGCCAAAACCCGCCATTTACTGGAAGTTGGACAACCACCTCTTCATACGATGTGTACATGGTCGACACACCTAAAGAAGCTAGTGACGATGACAAAGGGGATCCAGTCGCGGATAAACCTTCTGAGACATAGTCCAAGCACCGGCGCCCTAAACGCCGCTCTAAGCCTCGTCGCTCAAAAGATGACAACACTGGCACCACAGAAATTGGTACTCCGGGCGATGCCGAAAACAATAAAGACCCTGTTGGAGCTGCGTATGAATAGGAGGAACAAGACAACGGGCAAGATGACCCTGATAAACAGAACACGCCCAATAACTCAGATGATGATAGTTATCGTCCAGTCTCCGAAGATGAGGAGAGCCTCGGCAGCGAAGATTTCATCGTACCTGAGGCACCCCTAGAGCAGGAACGCTTGAAGAGCCAGCTAATAGCTATTGCCAGAAGCCCGAAAAAGAAGCAGCAGCAGCTCCAGGCTGAGCAAGACCTGCTCATCGACAGGTGGACTGATGTCCTGGAAGCCGAAGAATATGGCCTTGAGCGCCCAGTCAAGAGTTACCCAAAGCACAGACTGCTACCTCAGTTCGACGAGGAAGCACCGGATCCCATACCGACCTCATGCAATGCAGACCGACCACCACGTGGCCAGGATAGTACGGTGGACCGACCACACCGCGGCCGGGATAAAGCGGCAACTCAGGCCGAACAACAGCCCGCCCCACCGCTTCGCAAAAACAGGGACATAACAGCTCGGGACCATACACACGACCTTCGGCGGGATCTAGACAGCAGAGCAGGACACACCAGATCAATCTATGGATCGCGAGGATGCTTCCCGACTCGGGATGACGGCTACCTATTAGGACATGACAAACCTAGTCACACCCCGTCCGATAACCATAGACGAACTTCATCGGAGGTGCGCCGTGACATGACCCGATATAGAGGTGCCGCACACCCTCTCTGCTTCACAGATGAGGTGCTGGATCACGAATTCCCCGAGGGGTTCAAACCCGTCAATATTGAATCATACGATGGAACAACCGATCCCGTAGTGTGGATCGAAGATTTTATTCTCCACATCCACATGGCCCGAGGAGATGACCTCAATGCTATGAAATACCTCCCATTAAAGCTTAAAGGACCAGCTCGCCACTAGCTGAACAGCCTGCCTGAAAATTCCATTGGCAACTGGGAGGACTTGGAAGAAGCCTTCCTCGACAACTTCCAAGGTACATATGTCCGGCCACCCGATGTTGATGACCTAAGCCACATAGTTCATCAACCCGGAGAATCAACCAGAAAATTCTGGACTAGGTTCCTAACCAAAAAGAACCAAATCGTTGACTGTCCGGATGCCGAAGCCCTAGCGGCCTTTAAACACAGCATCCGTGACGAATGGCTAGCCCGCCACCTCGGCCAAGAAAAGCCAAGGTCCATGGCAGACCTCATGGCACTTATGACCCTCTTTTGCGCAGGAGAAGATAGTTGGCTGGCTCGCAGTACAAACACAGCCAACGAAGCAGGCCCCTCTGAGGCCAAAAATAGCACTAGCAAGCTCCGGCGCAACAGCACAAACGCCAAAGCAATGGCGATAACACCGATGACATCACAATTCACGCCGGATTTAGCGGCTCCAAATCCGGCCAGCGAAAGAAGCCCTATAAAAGGAACAACGAAGGACCATCCAGCTTGGACCGCATACTCGATCGTCCGTGCTAGATACATGGCACCCCAGACAAACCGGCCAACCATACCAACAGAGATTGCCGGGTCTTTAAGCAAGCCAACATGGTAAATAGCGGAAACAAGGAAGGGGAATCACAGAGCAAGGACGAAGACGAGGAGCCCCGACAACCGAACACTGGGGCAGAAGAAATTCCCGCCTCAAGTCAAAACGGTGAACATAATATATGCTACACACATCCCCAAAAGGGAGTGCAAGCGCGCACTTAGGGACGTTTACATGGTAGAGCCAGTCGCCCCAAAGTTCAACCCATGGTCGTCATTCCCGATCACCTTCGATCGTAGTGATCATCCAACTAGCATCCGTCATGGCGGTTTGGCCGCATTGGTACTCGACCCAATCATCGACGGATTTCACATGACACGAGTCCTAATGGACGGTGGTAGCAGCCTCAACCTGCTCTATCAGGATACAGTACGCAAAATGGGCATTAATCCCTCACAAATCAAGCCCATGATAACTACCTTTAAAGGAGTTATACCAGGCGTAGAAGCCCGTTGTATGGGCTTGATCATGCTGGAGGTGGTCTTCGGTTCCCTGGATAACTTCCGAAGCGAAGAGCTAATCTTCGATATCGTCCCCTTCCGCAGTGGCTACCACACACTGCTCGGACGAACCTCATTCTCTAAATTCAACGCGGTGCCGCATTATGCTTATCTCAAGCTCAAGATGCCCGGTCCACGCGGCGTCATTACAGTAAATGGAAACATGGAACATTCCCTCCGCACAGAGGAGCATACCACAGCCCTAGCAGCAGAAGTACAGAGCGGCCTTCTCAAGCGGCACCATAATCCGGCCGCTGAACCCCTAGACATTGTCAAGAAGGTCTGGACTACATTGCAAAAGGGCATCTCGGTTCGTCAAGAGCTGAATTAGTAAATTCGGCCTCCGTCCCAGCCCCGATGAGGAAAGGGCATCCGTACCGCGCGTACATAATTACACACTCAAAACCTCATGGGTACTGACGGAGGCATAACTCGCTCGTGATCCACAGTGCGGCTTGACCGACCCTGGGGTTCGCACGCCTTTATTTTTTCTTTTTATTATCACGGGTCTTTTCTCTTTTCGAGGTCTATATGGACGACCCGCTTGCAGAACACACCAAGGAGGCAAGAATCTCTGGCACACAAGGGAATCCCCAGGTGGTCTCTATTAAATGATTGCCATACTTGTTTTACATACCCGCACATAGCTCGCCCTTGGTTGCGACATGTTAAATAGCTTTACTTGCTTATCACATTACTCACACAAAGTACACCTCGACGTACTAATTACATCACAATGGTGAATAAATGGTAGCGTCAGCTTATTACTTAATTTTTCCTGTTTCCTCACCTTTGTGTATATTACTTATTAAACGCGTACACTATGGTACATATTACCACGCCAGGGGCTTCATTACACCCCGTTCTACGGCAATAAAAGTCCGAACACTTTGTCATTATAGTTTGGCACCCCGAACTTATAGCATTATATGCATCGGCTCCGAATCATGTCTTTGGTCAATAGTTGGGTTGCCCGGCTCCTATGCTTACTACCTTACATTCCGCTATATCGGCTAGGGTAGTAAAGGGAGAACTACTGTGATTGTGTCCCGGTTCTTCCGGACGAGCACCTCAGTAGAGAAAGCCGAAAACTGACTGTCATGATGCGGCGAGAGCCGGTCAACTGTTCGAGAGGTTCCAAATCATTAGAGATTTTCTCCGCTTCTTGCGAAGAATCGGTTCCTCCGATTAGGCGTGTATAACCCCCCTAGTTCGGCTTTCCAAATACCAGGGGCTTCGCCAAACTTTTTTAATTGTCAAACTCCTATGGCTAAGTGAGGGCGGTAAAGGCCGCATAGTCTGATTGCCTTGTTCGTTGCGCTAAACACCTCCTTTAAGGACCAGAATGTGGAGTAAAGAGTGTTTAGATTTATCCCGAACACCCTATCTATGTGGGGGCAGAAGCCGATGACTAGTCAACCCTCAGATTTAATAAATGGCCGCACTGGAGGTAAATGTAAATCACAAGCATTATAATACATAACATCATTGTTCCATATTACAGGACATGATAATACAAATGTTCTCATGGGAATATAATATCCTTTGAACATTGTTCCGCCACAAGGCGGGACCCCTCCAGGATGCCATCAAAATAGAGCTCGGGTCGACGATGCTCCTTGCCCTCCAGCGGCCCCTCGGTCATTAGCTTCTTGGCATCCAGCTTTGCCTAATGCGTCTTGACGCGGGCAAAGGCCATACGCGCACCTTCAATGCAGACCGACCGCTTCACGGTTCCGAGCCGCGGACAAGCATTTACAAGCCGCTTAACAAGTCCGAAATAGCTGCTAGGTACAGGCTCGGCAAGCCACAGCTAGACTATCAGGCCCTTCATGGCTAGCTCTGCCAACTTGTGCAGCTCGACCAACTGCTTTAGCTGGTCGATGAAGGGCAACGGATGTTCGGATCCAAGATACTGGCACCAGAATAGCTTCTCCGTAGACATCCCTTCTTCGGCTCTGTAATGCTCGGCAGAATCCTATATACTGCACGACAGATCTGTAAACGCCCCTGGAAAACCTGAATTTGGATAAGTACAAGGAACGTTTCTTCTACATACTTGAGTTGCATGGTGAAAGAACTACCTGCCACAATCTCCCTGGCCGCCTGAATTTCCTGCAGGGCGTTCTGGGCTTCGGCTCGTGCATCCTGTGCGCTCTGGCGGGCCTTCACCAGTTCGGACTCTTGCGCCTTACAATCGTGCTCCAAGGACTCAAATCTCTTGATCGCGCCCTGGAGCTGTTGCTGCGCCTCACCGACCTGGGCCTCGTGCTTCTCGCACGCGGCATGTTCCTTGGCCGCTTTGTCCTCGGCCTCGGCCAACGCCTTCTTGAGGGATGCCACCTCGGTCGTGGCCCCTAATAAAGTTCATGACAACTCAATGTGGATGGACTATTCATTTTTTCTTAAAAGGTACCAGCAGGTCAGCACATACCTTGGCTATCCTCTAGCTGCTTCTTTACGAGGCCGAGCTCTTCCTCGGCCCGCTCCAGTTTCCGCTTCAGTCCGAAGACCTCTGCAGCATGAGCGGTGGCAGCCTGCACCGACACCTGCTTATTCACAAAGACAACTTTTGTTAGATTCCTACGATATTTCTTTTCGATCCTCTGTTCGCCTTTTTCTTTCCGAACACCAAACATAGCATCAGAGGCTACTATCTATATTGTGATATTCTTCCTACAAACACATTACTTACCTCAAAGCCTGATAGAAGGCTAGTGCAGGCTTCGGCCAGTCCGCTTTTCACGAACTGGACCTTCTCTATTACCGTGCCCATAAGGGTGCGGTGTGCATCCACAATAGAGGCGCCTCATAGCGCCTCCAGCAGGTTATCCAGTGCCTCTAGTTGGATAGAGGTCACTTGTGGAACAGGCACATTCCCTCCTTTCGGGGCATGCCATTCGCTGGACTCCGGAGCCTCATAGGTCTCCGGAATGGTATCCGGCTCAGGTCCAAAGGGAACCCGGCCCCCGTCGCCAGTCCCCACAGGGGCTTTTTCCCCCATGCGTCCGGCAATTGAGGAATCGTCCTGGGGCACCACCTCGACGATCTCCGGAAGCGGCCCCGGTCGGGGAAGGTCTTTTGCGACACCACCTCGTCGTCACCCTTGGGAGAGATGGAATGAGCAGGTGGCGGAGACATGCTAGCCATCTCCTTTGAGTCTAGTGATCCCTTTGACGAGGATCGCGGGGAGCCATCGCGTGCTGGACTGCAATAACAAGGTTTAAGGTATATCAATATTACAAACTGGGAAGGCTAGACGTTTTTGGGCGGCACGAGGCTTGGTCTAGCGAGGTCGCTCCGGACTACTGTCAACATCCCACATGGAGTTGTCTGCGTGGGAACCCCTAACCCTCTTAGGCGCTTTCGCATCTGGATCTGCGGGGGCCGCTCTCTTCTTCCTCCCCACTTTAGGTGGGGAGTCGCTTTCTTCTTCCTCTTCGTCGTCGTCAGCGGAAGAAGAGGAAGTCTCGTCCTCGGACATCACGTCCGAAGTGCCTTTTCGGCGAGGGCCCTCTTGGCCCCTTTGGCCGCTTTCTTGGCCGTCTTCTCTGGCACCTCGTAAGGTGCTAGAAAAAGCATTTTTGTCAATAAGGGAATTTTTGGTCTTCGGGCAGCGGAGCCGGACTGTTAATCCCCTCCACTATCTTGATCCAAGCATGAAAACACAGGTAGGAAAGCTTAGGATTTTTCTCAAAATATGCTAAGTAAAGCGTACGCCTTGAAAACATTAAAAGAACTCACTGGGTTAGCCTGGCATTTTAAGCTAAGCCCGCGATCTTCGGTCGTGGGCGGTGGCGTCTCGCCGTCCTTGAAGAGCACTTTCCAGATTTCTCTGTATGTCGTGCCGAAGAGCTCTAGTAGCGTCTAGTGCTTGGCCGGATCATACTCCCGCAGATAGCAAGTACGGCGTTGGCACGAAAGGACCCAACGAATGAGCATGACCTGGACCATGTTGACGGGTTTGATCTTCCTATCCATCATGTTCTGGACACACATCTGGAGCCTAGACAGCTCGTTCGAGGGACCCCACGTCAGGCCCCTCTCTTGCCAGGAGGTGAGCCGCATCGGGAATCCAGATCTGAATTCGGGGGCCGCCACCCAGTTGGCGTCGCGTGGTTCGGTGATATAGAACCACCCCGATTGCCACCCTTTCACCATCTCCACGAATGAGCCTTCGGGCCAGGTAACGTTGGGCATCTTCCCCACCATGGCGCCTCCGCACTCTGCTTGTTGGCTGCTCACCACCTTCGGCTTCACGTTGAAGGTCTTCAACCATAGGCCGAAATGAGGCGGGATGTGGAGGAAGGCCTCGCACACGACAATGAATGCCGTGATGTTGAGGATGAAGTTGGGGGCGAGGTCATGAAAGTCTAGCCCGTAGTAAAACATCAGTCGCGGACGAAGGGGTGGAGAGGGAAGCCCAGCCCGCGGACGAAATGTGTGAGAAACACAACCCTCTTGTGGGGCTCTGGAGTAGGGACGATCTGTCCCTTACCTGGGAGTCGGTGAGTGATCTCCTTGGCCAGATATCCGGCCTCCTGGAGCGCCTTGATATCCTTCTTCTTGACGGAGGAGGCCATCCACTTACCCCCAGCTTCGGGTCTAGACATTTTTGGAGTGCTTTCTCGGTTGAGGGAAAAGCTAGAAGCTTGGGCGCTGGAGCTCAGGGACGGAAGGACTGAGGAGGAGCTGTGGTGTGGGTGAAAGAAAGGGAATCCTTATCCCCTTATAAAGGCCGTGAATATCAAGCGTCTCCCCACTCGCCTTAAACTCACCTATTCCCAAGGGCCGTGCTAACGGCACGGTTGGCCGCCCACACCTGTATTGATGAGAATCCCGTAATAAGGGGGCACTATCTCTGCTTCGACAAGACGTGCCAATGGCAACCGCGTCTCGAAACATGGACACGGTCTAAAATTATGACTGGACAGACGTGATGTCATATTGTAAAAGCTGTCAACGAATTAGACTCTTGTAAAAACATGTATTCTCTCTACAATTATGTATGGTGTGTATGACAGGTCCAGGATACTATCATCGCATCCGAAGACTATCTTGAAGTTCGGACAAAAGGGAACCCGCCTTGCAATGCCGAAAAAATCTGCGCGCCAGACTCCTCATCATTGAAGCCAGGTTTAGGGGCTACTGAGGGAGTCCTGGACTAAGGGGTCCTCGGGCATCCGGCCTGTTATCCATGGGCCGGACTGATGGGCTGTGAAGACATGAAGAATGAAGACTGTACCTGTGTTTGGATTGGACTCTCCTTGGCATGGAAGGCAAGCTTGGCAACCGACTATGAAAATTCCTTCTCTTGTATCCGACTCTACGTAAACCCTAGACCCCCGGTGTCTATATAAACCGGAGGAGATAGTCCGGAAAGGATATATTCATTACCATAGTTATGTAGGCTAAGCTTCTAGGGTTTAGCCATCACGATCTCGTGGTAGATCAACTCTTGTAACACTCATATTCATCAATATCAATCAAGCAGGATGTAGGGTATTACCTCCATAGAGAGGGCCCGAACCTGGGTAAACATCGTGTCCCCTGTCTCCTGTTACCATTGATCCTAGACGCACAGTTCAGGAGCCCCTACCCGAGATCCACCGGTTTTGACACCGACACCTACCCTGCCGACAATGAGGGGGAGGATTTCCCCCGCTCCACCGAGGCGCCGCCCCGCTGGCAACGAGATAGAGGACAACGTCAGCTCTGTCGAGGCCCTGCCCCACTGCGAACGAGGCTACGCCACGTAGAAAATGAGGAAGAGTAGAACATGGTAGGTCGCCGCCGCTCGGGTGCAAGTACGGCCACCGCTGCTACCCTCCGGTTGAAGCCAAGCTACGCGGGTTGACCATTGACGGCCGATTAGCTTCTTGGCGGCGACGTGGAGTCGGAGAGCTATGTTGGAGAAGGAAGCTGCTTCAGTTACTTAACTGCTCGTGTAGTTGGGTCACTAACACATGGGCCCAATAGGCATCTGGGCCACATGTCAGTTATGCAACTGCACCTGCAGTTAAGTCACTGAAGATCAGTCCGCTGGAGAATAGGCTTCCGTTCGGCTCAGCCGGACATAGGTGGGTAGATTCGGTTAATTAATTATACCTCCAGCGCACCCCTTTTTAGTTGAAGAGTGTATGAAATGTAATGAAATCCGACATGTTTATATGAAATCCAACCGTGTATGAATGAATTTAGTTTGATTAGTTCAGATTCTTGTATCACTAGCATTGGATGAACATGCAAAACAATACGTATTAGGATTATTCCTAGGGTGATCACCTCGTTTGCAGCAGTTTCACATGTACTCCATCCGGTCCTTTTTAGTCTGCATACAAGTTTTGTCTGCAGTCCAAGTATCTCTACTTTGACCAATCTTTTAGAAAAAAGTATGAACATTCACAATGTAAAATCAACTAACTTGAAAGAAATCTAATATGCAAAGTAAAAAGGAACAGAGGGAGTACAAAGAGTTTAAGCTGCTTTTTAGCGTTCCTGTACATTGCAATCAAACACACAGGCTTGGCAATTCATAGAGAACATTCAAAACAATCAATGATTATGCATCTCAGCGATTCACATGTCAGAGCCAATATTTACTTCACCACTAAACAATAAAGAAAAATTGATCGATGCTGACAGCAAAGGGCATCCCATTCAAAAATATCAAACACATGTCTTCTTGTTAACATCAATGAGCAAAATTTGACAAGGTTGTCCCATTCCAAAATGTCAAATGCGTGTTGTTTTGCATACATCAATGAGCAAACTTTGACAAGGTTTTCCCATTCCAAAATATCAAATGCCTACGATTGTGGAATGGGCAGGGTTTGCCATTAGTTCGGACATTGAGATGGCACCTCGTGCTAAATAAACCAGCTATTCTTTTTGTGCAGTTCCACCAAAATCAACCAAATTCGCACGTCGCTTGTATGATTTTGCCTTTATATGTTGTAACGCCTTGAACATATCGGCACCTCCTTTCTCATGGTGGAAATGAATGATTCGATGTATTCATGAACATTTTGTGCAGTTCCCATTGAAATCAAGCTGAGCACCGCTGTTTGCACAAATACAAAATAAGTGATTAGTATAAAGCAAACTGTACTATGAATTGACAGTTTAAACTGGCACCTACAAGGTCCATGTAGAGCACACTTTAAAAAAATGGAACTCACCAGAAAGAATACTAGAACAACATTGTACTTGTGCATCACAACAAAAAAGATGGAGATCTGTCAGTCCTTCTGAGCTAAAGTTAGTTTGGTCTTGTGGGGAGTAATGTAACCATCCTTCAATTGCTCCTTCTGATGAGAAGATAGACATGGCTTCTTCATCCTCGCATAATCGGAATTAGTCACTTCACGTACTCCATATTATTCTTCAGAGGAGGATGATCCTATTGTGCCAAGACAAGAGGACAACTAAATGCTAGCATCCCTGTTTGCTCGAAAAAAGGAAAGGAAATATTTAAAACAACACAGATGAAGCACTTCTCAAGGACAATACCACGTTCTCATGACAGTATCTAAACAGTAGCATAACACCAATAGAGATGACAAAGCTCAATCATATGGATGAAATCCGTGGGCGACTAACAACCTTTGTCAGGAGGCTTATTGTGTAGAGCATATAGATCAAGCATTTCTCCAGAACCATCTGTTGTTATCTTCTTTGGTTGCCATGCTTACTATATACTCCTCGATTAGTTTAATGTTTCCAACATCTTCTTGTGCAGTTCCACTAAAATATATGGTATCTTCAAAGAAGATCCCTGTTTGCACAAGTAGAGATAATTACATATTACATTAAGAGTGGAATCAAATCAGTGGCAAAACAATTGCTCGTTCCAGCCATAGAAATAAATTAAGATGCAAAACTATATCATTACTCGTGTCATCACAGTTCCAGTGCTTCATTACAGCACCAGGAGTTGATTTTTGTTTTTCTTCTACTTGTTCTTCCCCTTCATCACTTGGTTCAATAACAGACAAGCTTCGCCTTCAATGTAAGATTTGGCATGTAAAATTAGGGAGCACAAGTATAGCACTAAACAACGACATGAATTTTCTGATGAGAGTGGCAAAATACAGGCCAAAAGTTGTGCAATATCCTTATCTTACCTCAATGGGATATTATGGTGCACATACATATTGGAAGTCTTGTCTCCATTTATGTAGTTCACTAAAATCAAGCAACATTATCGTACAAGTAGCACAACATATGAAAGCACACTGCACAATCATGTGAAAGAAGGCTAGTACTGACCTCTCATGACGCGGAATTCAAACAACTCACAAGAAGAAGATCTGAACCAAATTTGCCAACACGGATAGGAAGTAAGATCTCCTCTTGTGCAGTTCCACTAAGATCAAGCAATCAAGCAACGTTGTCGGTGTGACATTTTGGTTGAACTGCACAAAACACTCTTAAAACAAAAGTGTTTTGTGCAGTGCAACAAAAGGTCATAGTAGCAACGAGGTGAAGTAGATAACCCTGTTTACACAGAGGTGCAAAGGAAACAACAAGTGGTCAATAATGGTGGATGACACAGAAGCCAACAAAAAGAAGCATCTAACTTATCTAATTGGGAAATAAAGCAAGATAGTAGCATTTCTCAAATGGTGGCATTGATTCATATTAACAGAGAGATTATGTTAACAATAAAATTCGTTAAACATTTAATTTGCTTTTAACTGTGGCATTGCATCAATTCTCCAGCGGCATTATTAGAGGGTGTTTGTTTACAGGGACTTTTTGGTGTAGGGACTAAAATAAGTCCCTTTCAGTCCCATCTAAATAAAACATGAGGGACTTTTAGGGACTAAAAGTGGGAATTTGGGACTAAAGAAAGAAGACCCCGAGGGAGAGTCTTTTTGGGACTTTTTTCCAACAGTTGCCCCTCCCCCGCATCTCACCTTATCTCTATTAGTTCATTACTAGGGGTAACATGGTCTTTTAGCATGTCATTAAATAACATCTAATCCATGTATAGTCCTTGGAACCAAGCAGGTAGTGTAGAATGGAAAGTATGTCTAGAGGGGGTGATTAGACTACTTGACCAAATAAAAACCTAGCCTTTTCCCAATTTTAAGTTTTTGCAGATTTTAACAACTTAACACAAGTCAAGCAATCAACCTACACATGCAAGTCTAAGAGTATAGCAACGGAATGTAAAACATTGCATATGAAGGTAAAGGGAGGAGATTGGAAGGAGCAAACACAATGTAGACACGGAGATTTTTGGCGTGGTTCCGATAGGTGGTGCTATCGTACATCCACGTTGATGGAGACTTCAACCCATGAAGGGTAACAGTTGCGCGAGTCCACGAAGGGCTCCACCCACGAGGGGTCCACGAAGAAGCAACCTTGTCTATCCCACCATGGCCATCGCCTACGAAGGACTTGCCTCACTAGGGTAGATCTTCATGAAGTATGCGATGTCCTTGCCCTTACAAACTCCTTGGTTCAACTCCACAATCTTGTCGGAGGCTCCCAAGTGACACCTAACCAATCTAGGAGACACCACTCTCCAAAAGGTAATAGATGGTGTGTTGATGATGAACTCCTTGCTCTTGTGCTTCAAATGATAGTCTCCCCAACACTCAACTCTCTCTCACAGATTTGGATTTGGTGGAAAGATGATTTGAGTGGAAAGCAACTTGGGGAAGGCTAGAGATCAAGATTCTTGTGGTTGGAATGGAATATCTTGGTCTCAACACATGAGTAGGTGGTTCTCTCTCAGAAAATGTATGTTGGAAGTGTAGGCACGTTCTGATGGCTCTCCTTGCTAATGAAGGAAGGGTGGAGGGGTATATATAGCCTCCATACAAAATCTAACCGTTACACACAGATCACCAAACTCGGTGGGACCGAATCATGAAACTCGGTCAGACCGATTTAGTTCAAAATGTGAATGTTAGGATTTTCGATGGGACCGACATGTCAACTCGGTGAGACCGATTTCATTAGGGTTAGGGCATAACTAATCTCGGTGAGACCGATCACATAAACTCGGTAGGACCAATTTCTATAATAGGCAAACAGAGAGTTGGTCAGGCAAACTCGGTGGGACAGATTCACTCATTTCGGTGAGACCGAAATGTTACGAAAGGGAAACAAAGAGTTTGCATTGCGAACTCGGTGGAACCGATCGCTCATCTCGGTTGGACCGAAATGTTATGAAGGGAAACCGAGAGTTTGCAATCCCATCTCGGTGAGACCGAGATCCCTATCGATGAGACCGAAGTGACTAGGGTTTCTGGCAGTGGCTATGTCAAATGAACTCGGTGGCGCCAGATAGATCAAATCGGTAGGGCCGAGTTTGACTTTTGGTTTGGGACATATGTGGATATGAGAAAGTGGTTGAGGGCTTTTGGAGCATATCACTAAGCCTTTTGAGAAGGCAAGCCATTAAGAAACACCTCATCCCCTTTTAATAATATTGGCATTTACTATGGACTCAATGTGATCTTGGATCACTAAAATGAAAATGTAGAGTCTTGAGCTTGAGCCAATATGTGTCGTTAGCATTTTGAGGGGTCCACATTCCTAATCCATGCCATGCTAATCATTGAACTTTCTGAAATGATCATCTTGAAATAGCATTAGTTCAATGAGCTATATGTTGTTAGGAATTACCAAAACCACCAGGGATAGTTGCACTTTCAATCTCCCCCTTTTGGTAATGATGACAACATATAGATCAAAGCTTCGACAAATGATAATAAGATTTAAAGTACATCGTCGCTTTGAGAAGTATGTGATAAGCAGGAGCTCCCCCTAAATTTGTGCATTATTTAAGATTTACTTTTGAATGCAAATGCACAACCGATTAGGAGCATGGGTCACTCTTCCATGTCACATACATCTTGGTGGAGCGCTCAAAATGATAGGAATTAAAACATGAACTCATCACCAAGCAAAGTGAATGATCATATATGAGATATAAAAGATAATATCATCCAAGCATAAGCATTAAGGTAGGATATGATAAAACACATGATCATACAAGTATCTCACACATAGACATAAAGTATCAAACGAGCACACACAAAAGTATCAACCAAATAGCAAGAAAGACAAAGAAGCAAAGCACTCTCTCTCAAAGCTTAAGATCTATACACTTCTCCCCCTTTGGCAACAAGTTACCAAAAAGTTTGAAAATGCATAGTGCTATGCGTCTCTCTAGGATTGATCTTTGAGAGGTGGTGTAGAAAGGACTCCAAGGACGAAGACATCAGTAGATGTAGTTGGAGCTGGTGGAGTGGCAACTGGAGGTGGAACTGAAGCTGTTGCTGCTGGTGCTGAAGTAGTTTCTCTAGTGTCAGGCACTGGCACTGCAGCAGATCTCTAACCTTTGGGCACTCTCTGAAAAGTAGTAGCCTTTCCTATCTTATCCTATGCTTCCTCCTGGAACTGCTCAACAGCTGACTGCATCTCTGTTACTTTAAGATCAAGATCATAAAATTTGGTCTCTATTATCCTCTCCAAGCTCTCCTGATTCTTGTTCAGGGTGGCCAAGCCCTTCTCAATCCTCAAAGTTGCTTGAATTAGATATGCAAGCTGATCTTGTTTTGACTTCAGAAAAACTTGAGATGCCTCCTCAACACTTGGCATCTTTGCAGCCTTCTCAGCCTTTGCCTTTGCTCTCTTCTCTTGTGCTTGCACAGATGTGAGATCATCCTCATTCATCACAACTGTGTTATGTTCAAATTATGGTCTCAAAGGTAAATGCTCCTTGTCCAACAAATAAGTGCATGTGCCCATCTTGGAGTTGATGAGCACCTGAATGTGTGCAGCATACCCACAAGATCTGTTTTGATCAGCAGCTGCTCTCTTGATTGTCTCAACAATCAGACTCATGACCTTCAATTTCTGAGGAACATCAAATATCTGCATCAAGTTGATTGAATGTCCTCTGATCATCTTGTGATCTCCAGATTTGGGCAACAACGTATGCCTCAATATAGTGTTGATTGTAGCCAGACCAGACAACAAGTAATGTACAGATCCAAGCTTATGTGTTTCCAAAGCTTCGTTTGGGATCTCTTTGTACATGTTGGCCATAGAGTTGTGGTCTTTCTTCTTCTTGGCATAGACATCCAGGTCATCTTCATGCTCTTCAGGGACATTTATCAACTTGGCCCACTCATCAACAGTTGACTGGTACCTTGTACCCCCAGACATCCATACAATCCTACCATCTGGAAAAAAATGAGCAGTGGAGTAGAATTGCATGATGAGTTCATCATTCCGTTTTGTCAGCTCTTGACTCACAAACTCGTCAACACCACATGATCTGAAGCTCTCATGTACACCTGGAAAATGGTCTTCATTCTCATCAATGTACTCCCAATCAACCCACTTCATGTCACAAACTATAGGCTTCTTGTCAAGCAAAATGGTCTCATAGAAATCTTGTTGTTCTTTGGTGTGGAACCTATAGTCCACAACAGTCTTCCATCTCACAACATAGGGATCACTCTGTCTCCAAAGTCTCAGACCTGCATCCTTCCTGATGCTCATATCCTCTGCCACTGGATGACTGTCATTATGATTTGGAATCTTTGGTTTGAGTTTCCTGATCACTTGGGCTTCAACATCTTCTTCTTCCATTTCAGGCATTGAGGCCTTGTTCTTCTCTTCAGCAGGAATATTCCTAGTGCTTTGATGACCCACAAGTATAGGGGATCTATCGTAGTCCTTTCGATAAGTAAGAGTGTCGAACCCAACGAGGAGCAGAAGGAAATGATAAGCAGTTTCCAGCAAGGTATTCTCTGCAAGTACTGAAATAAGTGGTAACAGATAGTTTTGTGATAAGATAATTTGTAACGAGCAACAAGTAATGAAAGTAAATAAAGTGCAGCAAGGTGGCCCAATCCTTTTGTAGCAAAGGACAAGCCTGGACAAACTCTTATATGATGGAAAGCGCTCCCGAGGACACATGGGAATATCGTCAAGCTAGTTTTCATCACGTTCATATGATTCGCGTTCGGTACTTTGATAATTTGGTATGTGGGTGGACCGGTGCTTGGGTGCTGCCCTTACTTCGACAAGCATCCCACTTATGATTAACCTCTATTGCAAGCATCCGCAACTACAAAAAAAGTATTAAGGTAAACCTAACCATAGCATGAAACATATGGATCCAAATCAGCCCCTTACGAAGCAACGCATAAACTAGGGTTTAAGCTTCTGTCACTCTAGCAACCCATCATCTACTTATTACTTCCCAATGCCTTCCTCTAGGCCCAAACAATGGTGAACTGTCATGTAGTCGACGTTCACATAACACCACTAGAGGATAGACAACATACATCTCATCAAAATATCAAACGAATACCAAATTTGTTGGGTTTCGTAGTAATTTCAAAAATTTTCCTACGCGCACACAGGATCATGTGATGCATAGCAACGAGAGGAGAGTGTTGTCTACGTACCCAACGCAGACCGACTGCGGAAGCGATGACACGACGTAGAGGAAGTAGTCGTACGTCTTCACGATCCAACCGATCAAGCACCGAAACTACGGCACCTCCGAGTTCGAGCACACGTTCAGCTCGATGACGATCCCCGGACTCCGATCCAGCAAAGTGTCGGGGAAGAGTTTCGTCAGCACGACGGCGTGGTGACGATCTTGATGAACTACAGCAGCAGGGCTTCGCCTAAACTCCGCTACAGTATTATCGAGGAATATGGTGGCAAGGGGCACCGCACACGGCTAAGGAATCGATCACGTGGATCAACTTGTGTCAACTTGTGTGTTTAGAGGTGCCCCTGCCTCCGTATATAAAGGAGCCAAGGGGGGGAGGAGGCGCCGGCCAGGAGGAGGTGGCGCAGGAGGAGTCCTACTCCTACCGGGAGTAGGACTCCCCCCCCAATCCTATTCCAACTAGGATTCCCAAGGGGGAAAGAGGGAGAGGGGTGGCCGGCCACCTCTCCTAGTCCTAATAGGACTAGGGGAAGGGGGGAGGCGCGCAGCCCCCTTGGGCTGCCCCTTTCTCCTTTCCACTAAGGCCCATGATGGCCCATATGGCTCCCGGGGGGTTCCGGTAACCTCCCGGTAACCCGGTAAAATCCCGATTTCACCCGGAACACTTCCGATGTCCAAACATAGACTTCCAATATATCAATCTTTATGTCTCGACCATTTCGAAACTCCTCGTCATGTCCGTGATCACATCCGGGACTCCGAACAACCTTCGGTACATCAAAATGCATAAACTCATAATATAACTGTCATCGTAACCTTAAGCGTGCGGACCCTACGGGTTCGAGAACAATGTAGACATGACCGAGACACGTCTCCGGTCAATAACCAATAGCGGGACCTGGATGCCCATATTGGCTCCTACATATTCTACGAAGATCTTTATCGGTCAGACCGCATAACAACATACGTTGTTCCCTTTGTCATCGGTATGTTACTTGCCCGAGATTCGATCGTCGGTATCCAATACCTAGTTCAATCTCGTTACCGGCAAGTCTCTTTACTCGTTCCGTAATACATCATCTCACAACTAACATATTAGTTGTAATGCTTGCAAGGCTTATGTGATGTGTATTACCGAGAGGGCCCAGAGATACCTCTCCGACAATCGGAGTGACAAATCCTAATCTCGAAATACGCCAACCCAACATCGACCATTGGAGACACCTGTAGTTCTCCTTTATAATCACCCAGTTACGTTGTGACGTTTGGTAGTACCCAAAGTGTTCCTCCGGTAAACGGGAGTTGCATAATCTCATAGTCATAGGAACATGTATAAGTCATGAAGAAAGCAATAGCAACATACTAAACGATCGGGTGCTAAGCTAATGGAATGGGTCATGTCAATCAGATCATTCTACTAATGATGTGACCTCGTTAATCAAATAACAACTCATTGTTCATGGTTAGGAAACATAACCATCTTTGATTAACGAGCTAGTCAAGTAGAGGCATACTAGTGACACTCTGTTTGTCTATGTATTCACACATGTATTATGTTTCCGGTAAATACAATTCTAGCATGAATAATAAACATTTATCATGATTATAAGGAAATAAATAATAACTTTATTATTGCCTCTAGGGCATATTTCCTTCAAAATTCACATGACTACTAACAGCAAGACTTCTCCCATGTCCTCGGGAACAAAAGTAACTACTCACAAAGCATAAACATGTTCATAATCAGAGGGGTATTAATATGCATATAGGATCTGAACATATGATCTTCCACCAATTAAACCAACTAGCATCAACTACAAGGAATAATTAACACTACTAGCAACCCGCAGGTACCAATCCCGGACTTGGAGACAAGAATTGGATACAAGAGATGAACTAGGGTTTTGAGAGGATATGGTGCTGGTGAAGATGTTGATGGAGATTTCCCTCTCCTGATGAGAGGAGCGTTGGTGATGATGATGGCGATGATTTCCCCCTCTGGGAGGGAAGTTTCCCCGGCAGAACAGCTCCGCCAGAGCCCTAGATTGGTTCCGCCAAGGTTCCGCCTCGTGGCGGCGTAGTTTCGTCTGAGAAGATGACTTACGATTTTTTCCATCGAAAGACTCCTTATAGCAGAAGATGGCCACCGGAGGGCCACCAGGGGGCACACGAGTTAGGGGGCACGCCCAGGGGGGTAGGGCGTGCCCCACCCTTGTGGGCAGGGTGTGCCCCCCTGGTGAAGTTCTTGCTCTCAGTATTTTTTTATATATTTGGAAAACATCTTCCGTGAAGTTTCAGGACTTTTGGAGCTGTGCAGAATAGGTCTGTAATATTTACTCCTTTTCCAGCCCAGAATCCCAGCTGCCGGCATTCTCCCTCTTTATGTAAACCTTGTAAAATAAGAGAGAATAGGCATAAGTATTGTGACATAATGTGTAATAACAGCCCATAATGCAATAAATATCGATATAAAAGCATGATGCAAAATGGATGTATCAACCCCCCCAAGCTTAGACCTTGCTTGTCCTCAAGCGAAAAGCCGAAATCAAAAAATATGTCGACATGTTTAGAGATAGAGGTGTCGATAAAAATAAAATACGGACATGAGGGCATCATGATCATTCTTAGAACAACAACTCATATAATTCTTTGTCATATAATCTCTAATGCTAGAGTAATAATTCAATCACAATATCAAGTATGAATCGTAAACTTCATTGAAAACTAACAAACTACAAACTCAGTCATCGAAGCAATTGCAATTTATCATAACATAGGAAAGAGTCAATGTATAAGAGCTTTTCAGCAAGTCCACATACTCAACTATCATATAATCTTTCACGATTGCTCACACTCACACAATACTTATGGGTATGGAGTTTTAATCGGACATAGAGAAAGATAGGGGCTTATAGTTTTGCCTCCCAATGTTTTACCTCAAGGGTAATGTCAATAGTAATAGTTTATGAAAACTCACATCCAATTAGCCATATGTACCAGTATCTTTCCAACATACTGTGCTTGCCAAATGATAAAATGTAAAAAGGAAGGGTGAAGATCACCATGACTCTTATGCAATGTAGGAGATAGAAGTAAAAGATAGGCCCTTCGCAGAGGGAAGCAGAGGTTGTCATGCACTTTTATGGTTGGATGCAAAAAATCTTAATGCGAAAGAACGTCACTTTATATTGCCACTTGTGATATGGACCTTTATTTTGCAGTCTGTCGCTTTTATTACTTCCATATCACACGATCGTATAAAGCTTATTTCCTCCACACCAATCAATCATACATATTTAGAGAGCAATTTTTATTGCTTGCACCGATGACAACTTACTTGATGGATCTTACTCAATCCATAGGTAGATATGGTGGACTCTTATGGCAAGACTGGTTTGAGGGTATTTGGAAGCACAAGTAGTATCTCTACTTGGTGCAATGAATTTGGCTAGCATGAGGGGGAAAGGCAAGCTCATCATGTTGGATGATCTATGACAATATAATTTATCTCATATGTAAGAAAACATAACCCATTACATTGTCTTCCTTGTCCAATGTCAACTCTTTAGCATGTCATATTTTAATGAGTGCTCACAATCATAAAAGATGTCCAAGATAGTATATTTATATGTGAAGACCTCTCTTTCTTTATTACTTCCTATTAATTGCAACGATGACCAAAACTGTGTTTGTCAACCCTCAACAACTTTTATTCATCATACTCTTCTATGTGAGCTCATTACTCTCCATAAGACTCACATGATCTCTTTGTTTCTTTTTATTTATTTCTCTTTTCTTTTATTCCCGTAGGATCATGGCAAAATAATGAAGCCCTTGACTCAACACTAATCTTTATTATATAGCTCACGGACTCGGTTACATAGAAGGATAATAAAGCAAAACTCACGACTAAATCATACTAAGAACTTTTATTCTACTAGATCAAGATATTACCAAAAGGATCGAACTAAGAAAAACAGTAAAGATAAAAGTGATGGTGATACGATACCGGGGCACTCCCCCAAGCTTGGGAGTTGCCAAGTGGAGTACCCATACCCATGTGATTATGTCTCCTTTGTTGGTGAAGAAGGTGGGGATGTTGATGATGGATAGTCGCACATTGAGCGTAGGAGGTCTTCTAACTTGCGGATAATGCCCTTGAGTGCGATGATGTGCTCCTTCAACAAAATATTTTTACGTGTGAGATACTTATTTTGTATACGAGCTAACTCAATCATCTTGAAAGCTTCGATTTCTGTTGGGGTAAGAAGGTTGTGATCCAGTTGAACGGTGTCTTCTGTTGCTGGAACTTGGTCCTCCATGGCCTTCTTGATCCCTTCATCCTTGTTGATCTCCATGGGTTCTTCTCTCTTCAGCTCTATCTTCATTAGCCAAGCATCGTTGCCCTCATGGTTGGAGGAGGAGGGAGATGACATAGTGCCTGATCTTGACAACCCTGACAGAAAACAGCTCGAAACAAAGACATGAGATTTTTGCGTGATATGGGAGTCAAAACCCCTGGGAGGTTATATAATGAATTTTTATCGACCAAAATACGTGTCGTGTACGAAAACGGAGTCCAGAGAGCACAGGAGGTGCCCACGAGGTAGGGGGGCACGCCCAGTAGGGTAGGGCGCACCCTCCACCCTCATGGAGGCCTCGTGTCCTTCCCGGAGTGCTTCTTATTTTTCTATTTTTCTAAATATTCCAAAACGGAGAAATATTGCCTTAAAAACTGTTTTGGAGTAGGTTTACTTACCGTACCACATACCTATTCCTTTTCAGAGTCTGAACCATTCCGGAAAGTGTCCCTTATGTATTCCTCCGGGGTTACGGTTTCAATAATATTGATTCTTTGACCGTTCACCACCTTCGGATTTGTGCCTTCGAAGTTGTTGATTTTTATGGCACTGGAACGGTAAACCTCCTCGATAATGTATGGACCTTCCCATTTAGAGAGAAGTTTTCCTGCAAAAAATCTTAAATGAGAGTTGTATAGCAATACATAATCACCTACATTAAACTCACGCTTTTGTATCCTTTTGTCATGCCATCTTTTAACTTTTTCTTTAAACAACTTGGCATTTTCGTAGGCTTGGGTTCTCCATTCATCAAGTGAGCTAATATCAAATAACCTCTTCTCACCGACAAGTTTAAAATCATAATTAAGTTCTTTAATAGCCCAATAAGCCTTGTGTTCTAGTTCGAGAGGTAAGTGACATGCTTTTCCATAGACCATTTTAGACGGAGACATACCCATATGATTTTTATATGCAGTTCTATAGGCCCATAATGCATCATCAAGTTTCTTGGACCAATTCTTTCTAGACCTATGAACAGTCTTTTGCAAAATTAATTTGAGTTCTCTATTACTCAATTCTACTTGACCACTAGACTGAGGATGATAAGGAGATGCAATTCTATGATTAACGTCATATTTAGCAAGCATTTTACGGAAAGCACCATGAATAAAATGTGGACCACCATCAGTCATTAAATATCTAGGGACTCCAAATCATGGAAAAATAACTTCTTTAAGCATTTTAATAGAAGTGTTATGATCAACACTACTAGTTGGAATAGCTTCTACCCACTTAGTAACGTAATCAACATCAACTAAAATATGTGTATATCCATTAGAGGAAGGAAAGGGTCCCATATAGTCAAAGCCCCAAACATCAAATGGTTCAATAACAAGTGAATAATTCATAGGCATTTCTTGACGTCTACTAATATTACCAATTCTTTGACATTCATCACAAGATAAGACAAACTTACGGGCATCCCTGAAGAGAGTAGGCCAATAAAAACCAGATTGCAGTACCTTATGTGCAGTTCTATCTCCAGCATGGTGTCCTCCATAAGCTTCGGAGTGACACTTGCGTAGGATCTGTTCCTGTTCATGCTCAGGTACACAACGTCTAATAACACCATCCACTCCTTCTTTATAAAGATGTGGGTCATCCCAAAAGTAATGCCTCAAATCATAGAAGAACTTTTTCTTTTGCTGGTATGTGAAACTAGGTGGTATAAACTTAGCAACAATGTAATTAGCATAATCAGCATACCATGGAGCAGTATGAGAAGCATTTATGACATTTAATTGCTCATCAGGAAAGCTATCATCAATAGGTAGTGGGTCATCAAGCACATTTTCTAACCTAGACAAGTTGTCTGCAACGGGGTTCTCAGCTCCTTTTCTATCAACAATATTCAAATCAAATTCTTGTAGCAAGAGAACCCATCTAATAAGTCTAGGTTTAGCATCTTTCTTTTCCATGAGATATTTAATAGCGGCATGATCAGTGTGGATAGTTACTTTAGAATCAACAATATAAGGTCTACACTTATCACAAGCAAATACAACTGCTACGAATTATTTTTCAGTAGTAGCATAATTTCTTTGAGCATTGTCTAGAGTTTTACTAGAATATTGAATAACATTTAGTTTCTTATCAACTCTTTGTCCTAGAACAGCACCTACATCATAATCACTAGCATCACACATAATTTCAAAGGGTAAATTCCAATCAGGTGGCTAAACAATAGGTGCAGAGATCAATGCTTTCTTAAGCATTTCAAATGCTTCTACACAATCATCATAAAAAACAAATGGTATATCTTTTTGTAATAAATTAGTCAGAGGCCGAGAAATTTTTTAGAAGTCCTTAATGAACCTCCTATAAAAACCGGCATGACCGAGGATAATTCTTATACCTTTGATGTCCTTGGGACATGGCATCTTTTCAATAGCATCAACCTTGGCTTTATCAACTTCAATACCTCTTTCAGAAACTTTATGCCCCAAGACAATACCTTCATTAACCATGAAGTGGCACTTTTCCCAATTCAAGACAAGATTAGTTTCTTCACATCTCTGCAAAACTCGATCAAGGTTGCTCAAGCAATCATCAAAAGAAGATCCATAGACGGAAAAGTCGTCCATGAAAACCTCACAAATCTTTTCACAAAAGTCAGAGAATATAGCCATCATGCATCTTTGAAAGGTAGCAGGTGCATTACATATACCAAAATGCATACGTCTATAAGCAAAAGTACCAAAAGGGCATGTAAAAGTAGTCTTTGATTGATCTTTGGCTGACAGATGTATTTGAGAAAAACCAGAATAACCATCTAGAAAGCAAAAATGTGTATGTTTGGACAATCTTTCTAGCATTTGATCGATAAAAGGTAAGGGGTAATGATCCTTTTTAGTAGCCTTATTTAATTTGCGGAAATCAATTACCATCCTATAACCTGTAATAATTCTTTGAGGAATCAATTCATCTTTATCATTAGGAACAACAGTAATACCTCCCTTATTAGGGACACAATGGACAGGGCTTACCCACTGACTATCAGCAACGGGGTAAATTATACCTGCCTCAAGGAGCTTTAGTATCTCCTTTCTTACCACTTCTTTCATTTTAGGATTCAGCCAACATTGATGATCGTGAACTGGTTTAGCATCTTGTTCCAAATTAATTTTATGCTGACATAGAGTGGGACTAATGCCCTTAAGATCATCAAGAGTATACCCAACAGCAGCACGATGCTTCTTCAGAGTTTTCAATAATCTCTCTTCTTCATGCTCTAAAAGGTTAGCACTAATAATAACAAGATATATCTTTTTCTCATCAAGATAAGCATATTTAAGAGTATCAGGTAACGGTTTAAGATCAAACACGGGATCACCCTTGGGTGGAGGAGGATCCCCTAGGATTTCAACAGGTAAATTATTTTTCAGAATAGGTTCCTGTTTAAAGAATACTTCATCTAATTCCCTTCTTTCATTCATAAACATGTCATTTTCATGGTCTAACAAATAATGTTCTAAAGGATCACTAGGAGGTATGGCAATAGAAGAAAGACCAATAATTTCATCCTTACTAGGTAATTCTTCTTCACGGTGTTGTCTACTAAATTTAGAGAAATTAAATTCATGAGTCATATCATTTAAACCGACACTAGCAACATCTCTTTTGCAATCTATGGTAGCATTAACAGTATTTAAGAAGGGTCTACCAAATATAATGGGACAAAAGCTATGTTGTGGGGAACCAAGAACAAGAAAATCAGCAGGATATTTAGTTTTCCCACACAAGACTTCAACATCTCTAACAATTCCCATTGGTGAAATAGTATCTCTATTGGCAAGTTTAATTGTGACATCAATATCTTCCATCTCAGCAGGTGCAATATCATGCATAACTTCTTGGTATAAGGAATAAGGTATTACACTAGCACTAGAACCCATATCACATAAGCCATGATAACAATGATCTCCTATTTTAACAGAAATAACAGGCATGCCTACCACATGTCTAGGTTTATCTTTAGCACAGGGTTTAGCAATTCTAGCAGTTTCATCACAGAAATAAATAACATGCCCATCAATATTATCAGACAAGAGATCTTTAACGATAGCAATATTAGGTTCAACTTTAACTTGCTCAGGAGGTGTGTGTGTTTTAATATTGCTTTTACGAACTACAGTTGAAGCTTTATCATGATCCTTTATCCTAACAGGGAAAGGTGGTTTCTCAACATAAGAAGTAGGAACAATAGGATCATTATAGGTGCAACTACTTTTACTTCTATGAGACGATGATATTTAAACCACTTCTCCTTGGGGAGATCAACATAAGTAGCAAAAGATTCACAGAAAGAAGCTACTATCTCAGAGTCAAGTCCATAGTTAGTGCTAAATTTACGAAAAATATCGGTATCCATAAAATATTTAACACAATCAAAACTAGGTGTCATACCTGACTCCTTACCATTGTCGAGGTCCCAATCTTCAGAGTTGCGTTTAATTCTTTCCAATAAATTCCATTTGAATTCAATAGTCTTCACCATAAAAGAGCCAGCACAAGAAGTATCAAGCATGGTGCGATTGTTACCAGAAAGCCGAGCATAAAATTTTTGAATTATCATTTCTCTTGAGAGCTCATGATTGGGGCATGAATATAACATTGATTTAAGCCTCCCCCAAGCTTGAGCGATGCTTTCTCCTTCGCGAGGCCAAAAATTATATATGTAATTGCGATCACGATGAACAAGATGCATAGGATAAAACTTCTGATGAAATTGCAATTTCAATCGTTTGTAATTCCAAGACCTCATATCATCACATAGCCTATACCATGTCGATGCATTTCCCCTCAAAGATAAAGGGAAGACCTTCTTCTTAACAACATCTCCGGGTACACCTGCAAGCTTAAATAATCCACAAACTTCATCCACACATATCAGATGTTCATCAGGATGTTTTGTTCCATCTCCTAAAAAAGGATTAGCTAGCAGTTTTTCTATCATACCCGCAGGAACATCAAAGCAAGTATTTTCATTTTCGTTTTCATTTTCAGTTGGTTCAATAGGTTGAGGAGCAACTCTTTGCTCTACTGGTCGGGGTGAAGATACCCCGAACAAGCCCCTCAGAGGATTACTTTCCATGCTGACAAGTGACAGTAAATTTCAGCACACTATATAAATTTTTCCTTACCAAATTCCACCTACCAAAGGCGCTTCACTCCCTGGCAACGGCGCCATAAAAGATTCTTGATGACCCACAAGTATAGGGGATCTATCCTAGTCCTTTTGATAAGTAAGAGTGTCGAACCCAACGAGGAGCAGAAGGAAATGATAAGCGGTTTCCAGCAAGGTATTCTCTACAAGTACTGAAATAAGTGGTAATAGATAGTTTTGTGATAAGATAATTTGTAATGAGCAACAAGTAACAAAAGTAAATAAAGTGCAGCAAGGTGGCCCAATCCTTTTGTAGCAAAGGACAAGCCTGGACAAACTCTTATATGATGTAAAGCGCTCCCGAGGACACATGGGAATATCGTCAAGCTAGTTTTCATCACGTTCATTTGATTCACGTTCAGTACTTTGATAATTTGGTATGTGGGTGGACCGGTGCTTGGGTGCTTCCCTTACTTCGACAAGCATCCCACTTATTATTAACCTCTATTGCAAGCATCCGCAACTACAACAAAAGTATTAAGGTAAACCTAACTATAGCATGAAACATATGGATCCAAATCAGCCCCTTAGAAGCAACACATAAACTAGGGTTTAAGCTTCTGTCACCCTAGCAACCCATCATCTACTTATTAATTCCCAATGCCTTCCTCTAGGCCCAAACAATGGTGAAGTGTCATGTAGTCGACGTTCACATAACACCACTAGAGGTGAGACAACATACATCTCATCAAAATGTCAAACGAATACCAAATTCACATGACTGCTAACAGCAAGACTTCTCCCATGTCCTCAGGAACAAAAGTAACTACTCACAAAGCATAAACATGTTCATAATCAGAGGGGTATTAATATGCATATAGGATCTGAACATATGATCTTCCACCAATTAAACCAACTAGCATCAACTACAAGGAGTAATTAACACTACTAGCAACCCACAGGTACCAATCTCGGACTTGGAGACAAGAATTGGATACAAGAGATGAACTAGGGTTTTGAGAGGAGATGGTGCTGGTGAAGATGTTGATGGAGATTTCCCTCTCCCGATGAGAGGAGCGTTGGTGATGATGATGGCGATGATTTCCCCCTCCGGGAGGGAAGTTTCCCCGGCAGAACAGCTCCGCCAGAGCCCTAGATTGGTTCCGCCAAGGTTCCGCCTCGTGGCGGTGGAGTTTCTCCGAGAAGATGGCTTATGATTTTTTTCCATCGAAAGACTCCATATAGCAGAAGATGGCCACCGGAGGGCCACCAGGGTCCCACGAGGTAGGGGGGCGCGCCCCCACCCTCATGGGCAGGGTGTGCCCCCCTGGTGAAGTTCTTGCTCTCAATATTTTTTTAT
Organism: Triticum dicoccoides; assembly: GCF_002162155.2. NCBI lineage: Eukaryota > Viridiplantae > Streptophyta > Magnoliopsida > Poales > Poaceae > Triticum > Triticum dicoccoides. Next base: position 414,832,162 of record NC_041392.1, read on the forward strand.
AGATTTGGAAAACATCTTCCGTGAAGTTTCAGGACTTCTGGAGCTGTGCAGAATAGGTCTCTAATATTTTCTCCTTTTCTAGCCCAGAATCCCAGCTGCCGGCATTCTCCCTCTTTATGTAAACCTTGTAAAATAAGAGATAATAGGCATAAGTATTGTAACATAATGTGTAATAACAGCCCATAATGCAATAAATATTGATATAAAAGCATGATGCAAAATGGACGTATCATGCTTCTCTTGGGCTTAGAAGTCTTCTGAGCTTGAGCAGTAGCTTTGGGGGTAGTCTTGGGCTTTGAAGTAGCAGCCCCTGACTTAATAGCACCCCCCATAAGCTTCTGGGACTTGGGTGCTGGTGCAACATCCTCTTCCTCTTCTTTTTCAGCTGGATCTCTTATTATAGAGGATCTACCAATGACTCTGGCAGTGGTCTTCTTGACCCTCTCTTTCCTTTTCTTACTCTCTCCAGCAGCCTCTTCAGTTGGCTTAGAAATTTCAACAGTTGGGACCCTGGCCTTTAAGGTTGGCACCCTTTTGGCAGGGGCCTTCTTAAGGGATCCAGGCTTTGTTGTAGTAGCAGTACCATATTCCTTCTTCAACACTTTCTTCTTGGAGCTTACTTGCTCCTCAGTGGCCACATAGTCTTCATCCTCAGAGTCTGAGGTTTTCTTATTCCTTGATCTAGTGGCTGCCTTGGGCAAATTGCTTGGATTGCTCCTGCTGCCCTCATCATAGCTGCTTGAGGGACTAGTGCCCTTACTCATGTGCACTTGCTCTTCTGATTCGTTCTGGCTATCACTCTGGTCAGACATTCTGGCAAGCAAACTGATATCAGACCCTGTGAATAGATATAGATGAGGTAGAGTGGATGAGCATCACAAAGTGCAGAGTTTTTGCAAAATAGATGAGTCAAAAACTTAGTTTTAGTTCTCCACAGAAAGCATTTCGGAGCTACTGATTTGTTAAACTTGGTGACACCGAAGCAACTTTTGGAGTCTAAACTAGTGAACTCGGCCAGACCGAGTCACGGTTCGGTGGCTCCGAGATTGCTATGGTTTCACAAAGAGTCGAACTCGGTCGCACCGATTTGCAACTTTCGGTCAGACTGAAAAAGTGCAAGTGCAATGGCCTAAGCCAAATCGGTGAGACCGATTTCTACAACTCGGTCGGTCCGAGATGAGTTCGGCGGAAACCTAACCCTAAATTTTTGAATCAAACGTAATCTAAGGAATGTTTTCTCTGGATAGATTGATTTCATCCATGGTAAAGAACATGGCATTGCATTATGCTAAGAATCGGAGTAAGGAATTAGCACAAAAGATCGAACTCATACCCTAGTTCGGCGGTGAGTTCTCTACGGAGGCAACAGAGGGGTTGAATCTCGTTGACGGCGATGGAAACCAGCGGCGGGAGGTCGCTGGCAACGAGAAGATGATCCGGAGGACCGTGGGTTTATATATCCCGACCCTGTCGGTGTGACCGAGTGGAACAACTCGGTGGCACCGAGATGCAGAATCACAAGCGGTTACTGCAACTCGATGTGACCAAAAAGTTCAAATCGGCTGCACCCCGAGATTGAAAACCTAGATCAACTCAGTGAACTCGGTGTGACCGAAGTGGATGGATCGGTCAGACCGAAATGCACGGAGAGGTTTTGGAAGTTTAAGTCTATGACAAATCGGGGACTCCGAGTGCTCCTCACACAGAGTGGTTCGAATCTGACTTGATCAAACTTTGTGATGTAGCATGAATAGAGTTTGAGATGAGAAATGCATAGATAGCTAAAGGAAGTTCTTAGGCATTCTTGTCCATCCATTTGGCAAAAGAGAAAAAGCTAAACAATCAAAGCAACAAATGGATGTCCTCAAATGAGTAAAATATGCAATCAACATGCTCACACAATAAAATGGCAAATGAAATATGTGACAAAGCATGCACAGACACTCTAGCATCTATCAAGCAATTGTCGATGACTAGGTCATCTATATTGTGGGGACCCCGACTCATAAGTCATGATCACCAAATGCATGTGTACAGTGATCCCAGAGATCAATGCTCACTGAACACACAGAAGCTGAGTAACAAGAGTCTTACATCCATACATATCGTCTTACAAAAATTATGACCATTATGGTCAAGTCTTACATAGATAAAGCCACAAGGGCTGAATACCAACTAAACTTTAGCAGCGGAAATCTTCATCGATAAGTAGAACCCATGCCATCTGCCTTAACCCTACAGGCATTCTGACTGGGAAACGTCCTAGTTCGCATGTTCGTCTCCAAAGAACTCTTCTTCGAACTCCCGTTCTTCCATGCCTGGCCAGTTAAATAACCAGTGGCAAGCCAATGAGTACTTTGAATGTATTCGCAAGCAACCCATGTTTTGGCTCAAGATACAATGCATGACATAGGTAAATTTTTGCAGAAAGCTAATTTTGTTGTGTTATGACATGTTCAATAACTGGTAAATCATGCCTCGTATGAATTCAAGTAACCATAGGGACTGGTTACAGATATCAACATAAAGGGAGTGGGCTCCATCCCAACTCATCCATGTCAAGTCCTTGGACTTGACCCAAGTAGTTCTTCCCACTTACCCAAACACACTGGTTTGTAAACATGTGGACGTAGCCCAAGAGCGGTTACCCAACTATCCTTGACCGTGGACACGGCTATTCGAATAGTTTTACACTCTACAGAGGTTGCACACTTTACCCACTAGATCCGGGGAACTTCCGTGTAATCCACGACCCGCGGTACCTCAAGTACCCGGGGTAAGCACCCGATCATTACCTTTCCCTAGATGACACTAACATAGAGTCCACTCGATTGGTAGCAACCCCCGTGCCAAACACTTCTCATCTTAAGAATTTGGAGCCACGCTCCCATATTCATCTCATACCACAAGCACGGGGTACCAACGGTGTGTCCGGTGCCCTGTAAAGACAGTCATGGCCGCCCTACCTGGCACGACCCCGTCCCGAGAGAGCGCAACAACAACTCTCCCGTCAGTAGTAATGCGGGCTCCAAGCTAGTATCGGCCTAGGTAATTAATAATGCCCTTTCCCATATAAGGGTAGAGTGGTTGCGCATGTAAGGTTGTAATAACGGTCGCAACTTAAACCAATCCGTTTTGAAAAACAACACACACACTTACCTCGGTACACCACTTCGTCATCAAGTGGCTACCCAACTCATCATCTCCCTTGGGCATAAGTGGCACCCGGCGGGGTTTCCGAAAAGTCTTTTGAAAATACTTTGTCTCCATCACCATGCATATTCCCATCCCTTTTTGCGTAGCAACTACTTTAGCATCCTATCTACCCCCACCGGCATAACCCTCATAAGAAGGTAGGGTCATGCACAATGCAAGTATCAACGAGGAAGGCAACGGAGGCAAACCACCTCAAGCGGTCACCATTTTATCATGACTTCGATGCAAGCAAGGAAAGTGCCATATGACATGTATAAAAAGGGTTTCTTAGACATGGTCAAAGGGCTGCTTGCCTGGTTCATCAGAGTCTTCAAACCTTCTGGTCCATCTCCAAGTACTCCGTCTACTTCGCCAACTAACGACGGGGACAATCACAATAAGCAACACAACAAGGCAAACATAAAAGTGCTCTAAAAATGTGAGTTGGACTTTTCTAGGATACCTCTGGTCATATGAGGAACTACCTAGGTGATTTCATTGGAAGTGGATCAATGGATATTTCTAAACATTTCGATATGATGGAATCAAGGGGTTTATGGATTTGCAAGAAGTGTATAGAAGAACTATTTGAAAAATTATCAAAGGCATCCATTTAACAAGGAATAATTTTAGAAGCATCTAGGAGTTGGTTTCACTGGATTTGGAGTTCAAATGAATTTCCTATGAATTTGCAAAGTTGGCTAAAGAAATGGCTCATTATTTTGTGTGGCACATAAAGTATTAGGAAAAATGTTGAAAAACTAAGCTATGAACTTATAAGTATCAAGGAGTTTGAATCATGGCATTTGGATCAATTTTGAGCTCTCTGTGATTTTCTAAAGTTCATGACAGAATTGGAAAATGGGGTTTTATTGGATTTGTGCGAAGAGAGGTGTTCTGGGAAAATGTGAATACTACACCAACAGGTAGATCATGATTTATGAAGTCACCAGAAATTTGAATCATTCAATTTGGAGTTAATATGAATATTTGGGAGATTTTACAAATTTCTGGAAAAAGAAAGAGACAAAGGAAGTGGGGGTTATACCTATACCGCGCACCAAGCGCAGCATAGTGCCGCAGCGCACTAGGCCGGCCCAGCGGCTCGGCCACGCGGATGACAGGGCGACGTCGAAGGCGCCCAGGCAGAGTGCGCCTTCGCTAAGGGCACGCGGGAGAAGCCGAACGTGCCTCCACTTGCCAGCATGATCCGGTGGCTAGGCCACTGACGAGCGGGGCCCGCCTGCAGGTTCATCCTCAACCTCCCGCGCGGGTGCGAAGGGAGACAGAGGAGGCGTTCGACGCCGGCCGCCGGCGCTACAGGGCGTCTCCGGCGATGCTCCGCCCACCGACGTGCTCAGGGGACCTGGACGCGTTCAACCGTGGGTGGCACGATCATCCAGGGGCACCGGGTTGAGCAGGGTGTTGGCCACGGCGGACGAGGCCGGCGGTGATGGGGGGCACGGCACTACGGCCACCGGGAGGAGTAACCGGAGTGCGGGGGAGATTCAGGGGGTCGGTGGATATGCATTGACACACATAGGTGGAGAGGACGGGGCTCGGGCGTCGCGAATTTAGCCTGCTGCCGGTGGCGGCTCTCCGGCCATGGAGGGCTATGGAGGGCACAAGGAGGGGAGTGGCTTGGTCCAGGGGGTCGCTGGGAGGGAGAGAGAGTGAAGGAGATCCATAGGGGGCCTGGGGTGGCTTTATATAGCCGACCCGTGGCTCACCATGGTCCAGTGCGCCGACGAGGCTGTTGCCGTTGCTCCAGGTCACGGGGGTGGGGGGGGGCTCATGTCGGCGTGTCCGGGGCATTAGTGGAGGAGGTCTATGACCAGGGGAAGGGAGAGAGAGAGCGGGGAGGGCCGGAGGTATCGCGCGTGTGAGCTCGTCCATTGGAGCTCTCGGGTGGCTGGCGCGCGTGTGAAGGGAGGCAGCAGGAGGAGGAAAGAGGAGGGGCCCGACCAAGTAGCGTGTCGCGGACGTCGAGGCAGCCACGGGAGACATGAGGGGGAGAGTCGAGGTCGTCAGGGGCGTCGGGAAGGGTGCGGCTATAGTGCGGGAGCACACTGTAGCGCGCTCCAGAGCGCGTGCGTGGCCGGCATGGCCATTTTTTAGGCAATGTGGGCGCA
>NC_041392.1:414837849-414845116 GCF_002162155.2 Triticum dicoccoides
TTTTACCCCCAAATAATTGAGCTGTTGAAGGGGGGAAATTACTGGAGGTAGAAGGTGACTAGATTAAGCTCTGGTAAAAAGTTGAGCTCATGGAGAATAGTGGAAGGGGTCAAAACAGTGGTTTTTGTAAAATGTCAGAAGGTGTTTGATGGTGTTTTTGGCAATCAAAAGATTTACATTTGACATTATATTTAACAAGATAAAATGGTATATAGGATTTATGTTTGTCACCAAGTTTGAGTCCATTTCAATGAGGTTGCCAATGTAACTTTGGCAAACCCTAGAAATTAGCAGAAATGAACTTGTGTAGATCTAGTTGAGCAAATCACTTCCCCTTGATGCACCACTTGGTGTAGTGGCCTCATTTGGTCATGTGAACATGCTCACAAAAGTTGGGGTCAAGGAGAGAAAGTTGGTAGTACAAAGTTGTTCAAATTTGATTCTGGTCAGAGAGGGTTTTGGGGAATTTTGGTGAGCCAAAATGACATTGATTGACATGAGGCTTTGCAAGGTGATCACAATATGCATTTGTGACTTGCTGGATTTTCCTTGGATTTTTATTAAAATATTTCCTGTAGAAATATTTCAAATCCTTGAAATGGGCAGAAATGGTTTTGGGAGGTTTTGTCCAATATTTTGAACATGACCATGTGTTGAAACTCTTATATATGGAAAATATATGTCCACTGAGTTTCCCTGATTTTTGTCAAATATTTCTGAAACAATAAAATAATTTTCCCTATTAAAGACCATTTCTGGCCTTAAGAAAAAGCTTTTAAATAAAATAGGAAAATAACTTTTAAAATTATATTTTTGTGGTTTATGGGAATCCTATATCTAATAGGTTTCAAATATACTCTTTGAAATATTTTTCATACCCCAAATAAAGTACTTGTTGTGCAAACCTCAATTCAGGGGTTTTTGGAAAACTATTTTTTGAAAATACTATTTGGCCAAATTATTTTTGTAATAAAATACTATATTGCACTATACACATGGCATGATCATTGAGTAGAAGTTTGGGGCAAGGAGATGAAGTACAGAAGGTGGAGTAGTTGACTTTAAAGAGCACTTGAAAAACCACACAGAGAAAACCAACTCAAAAATAAAAGCCAAATAATGCAAAAGTTTTTGCCAAACCACACTTTATCATGATTTATTAGCTTAAGTGTTGTGGCATGAAAATCAGGGTGTGATAGACCTACCCCCCTTACAAGAATCTCGTCCCCGAGATTCCCAAACTAGACGTGGAAAGGAATACAAAAACTGGACCTGGGGTAGTCTTCACGTCCTCATACTGCTTGTCCTTCCGAGTGGTGCCTCATTGATCCTTGATTTACTCAATGGCGTGGCTTCGTGTATGACGTCCTGCTTGGTCCAGGTTGTAATTGGGGTCTCTCACATAGATCATATTGGGCTGGAGGTTGATGGCTCGGTGATCGATGTCCTTGTAGAGACCAGACTAGTTAGGAAGTTGGAAACATTTTCGGAGTGGTGTTGTGTGGAAAAATGTTGTGCACAATGGGTAGCTTAGGTGGTAACTCTAGCTAGTAGCTATCTATCCTTCATCTTGCAGTGATCTTGGAGAGGGCCGATAAATCTTGGTGTGAGCTTCCCTTTGACAAGGAAATGCTTGATTCCTTTGAGAGAAGTGGCTTGCAGATACACCTGGTCTTTGATGAGAAATTTCACTCCTGGACGATGGTGGTTGGTATAGTTCTTTCTCCTTGGCATGGCCGTCTTTCAAATGTTCCTTAACCAGCTAAACGACTCTTCTTCTGTCTTCGGGTAGACAAGTAGGTTACCAAATAATGATGACAACTATCTTGTCTAAGTACTCCATGGAGACTTGTTCATGGGGTACATAAAGTAGGCTGGAGAGTGGTGGTGATCACGGTTGAGTGTTGGTCAGGGTCCACTTTACCTAGAGACAAAGCTCATGGTCATAATCCGACCATGTTGTGGCTTGGTAGGGCTTAAGGGTTTCAAGGATTCTAGTGTGTGGGTGAACGTTTATTATCTTATCCTTAAGCATGGTTTTTGAGATGCCAATAGTCTATCTAGTCCTTCAAACAAATAACCTTATACCACCGAAAGCGTCATCTTGTATAGGCCAAATCCAATCATCACTCCTGTGATCCATATTCTCGTGACTCCCAAGAGGAGGTCTAACAATCATATATGTCTACAATCCCCAAAATAATATGTATGGCTACCCCTAAAAATCCATGGGTAGAGCATACAAGCTTCCAAGCAGGAATAAAACATGACAATCCCAATGCTCATCCTATTCTTCCAAGGTCCATGTTAGTGCACCTCTATCCTGAGGAAACACGTCATATGCCACTCCAAAATCTTGTTTCCTTCCTATGAATCAACTCCAACAATCCGTTAACTTCCACTAATCACTACATAATCCTTTAATTCTACAAATCCAGTGTCTATGGTGTTCCACATGATCTCCTAAAGTCCATATAATCCCCAAATACTTGAAAGGGCTGTCTCTACTATAGTAAGTCCACCAACTTCCATGGTCAAGTAAACTCCAAGGTCAAGCTTATATCAACTCCGACAATTAATCCAATCTCCTAGTTTATCGCCCACCGAGAAACATGGTACCATGATCGAGATCATCAGTCTAAATCCAATTTACTCCGAACCATGTAGACATACTCAGCATCTATATTCAACTAGAATCACCTACTTAAATCCAAATCTCTTGTCCAACGAGAATTCCTACATGTTCCCCCAAGTCATCTACATAATATCAACAGTCTCCTATCAATATCCCATGGCTAAGTTAAATCCATATACTTCCAAGAATTCCAGCTTGCGATCATAATTGTCCTACTAAAATCCTGTTTACTCAAGGGTAATGGAAGTTATGCTACTCCATCAACATGATCCCACCAAGTTCATCTACCAACATGAAAGCCTCATGATTTACCAAAGTCTCAGATAATTCCTCAAGGTCACTGATACAAACTCATGAAGTCATTTGTCCTCTATTCCTATATCCTTAAATTGGTCTTCCTTATGCCATCGTCAGTTCTTGTGCTATATTAGGATGATAATGTGCTCGTTCACTATGTCCACTAGATCCATAATGATCCCAGTGATGTGCAAGGTTTACAGAGGCTTAATTGGTTCTCTTGCAATTCTGTGGGTTAAGCACATGGTTAAGGACTCGAGCTGGGGTATCTTGTGAAGTCTCGAAGGGTCTAGGAATGGGTTTCTAGTCTGGAGGGTTAAATATAACTCTACGGGGTTTCACTTGGTCGAGGAGACGGTAGCAAAAGTCTTCCTTGCCAGTTGGTTGCCGAGGTAGAATCCTTGGTGCATCTTGTCTTGCTGATCTTCAGTTGATGAGAGAGATGAGAGGGGGAAAGTAGCATAGAGGAGGGGAATGCCTAAAGGGGGTTCTATAGTGCAAGTGCAAATAAACAAGTGCTGAAAGGGCCAAACACAAACAATAAAATAAGGCAGGTGATATAGCCGCGTACTAGTTGCCTAGGGCAAAAGGGCGGATGATATCAAAACACAATCAAACAAAAGCAAGTAACACACAATCATGGTTCTATTCGAACCATCATATGGACTCGACTGCGCATAGGGGGTACACGACTCATCCTACCCTAGGGGTTCTCGGACTAAGTAGTCGTGCTTTACTTCGTGCCTCATGTAGTCTTCTGGGTTTTCCTCAGGTGTTGCTACGTCTCTTGTAGTTGTTCGATGAAACAATCCGGGTTGAGCCTGAAGATTCTTCAACAACTTCTCGCCTGTTGAAGTGATGGGGTGAAGGTGGCTTCTCGTAGCAGGCATTGACTCGGTCTTCTGTTGTCTTCTTAATCATGACGATCCCTTTTTGTCTTCTAAGGCATCGATGGTACCAAGTAGGTAATCCTTTATGCAATTACATTAACAAGGCATAGTAGAGGTACAACATGTCGGTTACGTTGATGACAACATCGACACCAAGAGCGGGGAATGAGGAGAACCGTTTCCTGCTCACTATAGTGAGACGGACCAAATGGCTAGGTTCTCATCCACCGGTGGTTGCTGATGCAACAATAGTAAGGACATGGTTACTCTATTAGCAAGGTATATCATGATCTTGCATTTCCTATGCCCTGATCATCATAGGCTAAGGTCACATCATCTTGGGGCAGTGTCAAGGGTGTCACCATCTTCTGGGTCTTCATGTCCTCATTCCTCGAGGATGTATCCTCCGTTGGTATCGTCTTGTTGTGGTGTCGCCAATCTTGTGTTTGGAAGATGTGGGTGAATGTCTGACAAGGCATCCTCCTTCTAGACTATCCACGAGGGTTTCAAGGAATCCAGTGGTCAGGGGCATAAGGGTTCTAGAGACCAAAAGTTTTGAAGGGGAAGAGATCAATAAGGAAAGTATACCTTGAAGAAAAACTGAGAAGGGGAAGAGAAGTATAGATAGTTTTTTAAAGTTAGTAATAGTTTCGGAAATAGTTTTAACCTAACTAACGACCATGCTAGCTAAGCCTTCCTACAGCCAGGATGGCTCTGATACCAGCTTTATGGGGACCCCGACTCATAAGTCGTGATCACCGAATGCACGTGTACAATGATCCCAGAGATCAATGCTCACTGAACACACATAAGCTGAATAACAAGAGTCTTACATCCATACATATCGTCTTACAAAAATTATGACCATTATGGTCAAGTCTTACATAGATGAAGCCACAAGGGCTTAATACCAAATAAACTTTAGCAGCGGAAATCTTCGTCGATAAGTAGAACCCATGCCATCTGCCTTAATCCTACAGGCATTCTGACTGGGAAACGTCCTAGTTCGCATGTTCGTCTCCAAAGAACTCTTCTTCGAACTCCCGTTCTTCCATGCCTGGCCAATTAAATAACCAGTGGCAAGCCAATGAGTACTTTGAATGTACTTGCAAGCAACCCATGTTTTGGCTCAAGATACAATGCATGACATATGTAAATTTTTGCAGAAAGCTAATTTTGTTGTGTTATGACATGTTCAATAACTGGTAAATCATGCCTCGTATGAATTCAAGTAACCATAGGGACTGGTTACAGATATCAACATAAAGGGAGTGGGCTCCATCCCAACTCATCCATGTCAAGTACTTGGACTTGACCCAAGTAGTTCTTCCCACTTATCCAAACACACACACACACTGGTTTGTAAACATGTGGACGTAGCCCAAGAGCGGTTACCCAACTATCCTTGACCGTGGACACGGCTATTCGAATAGTTTTACACTCTGCAGAGGTTGCACACTTTACCCACAAGATCCAGGGAACTTCTGTGTCATCCACGACCCGCGATACCTCAAGTACCCGGGGTAAGCACCCGATCATTACCTTTCCCTAGACGACACTAACATAGAGTCCACTCGATTGGTAGCAACCCCTGTGCCCAACACTTCTCATCTTAAGAATTTGGAGCCACGCTCCCATATTCATCTCATACCACAAGCACGGGGTACCAACGGTGTGTCCGGTGCCCTATAAAGACAGTCATGGCCGCCCTACCTGGCATGACCCCGTCCCGAGAGAGCACAACAACAACTCTCCCATCACTAGTAATGCGGGATCCAAGCTAGTATCGGCCTAGGTAATCAATAATGCCCTTTCCCATATAAGGGTAGAGTGGTTGCACATGTAAGGTTGGAATAACGGTCGCAACTTAAACCAATCCATTTTGAAAAACAACATACACACTTACCTCAGTACACCACTTCGTCATCAAGTGGCTACCCAACTCATCATCTCCCTTGGGCATAAGTGGCACCCGGCAGGGTTTTCGAATAGTCTTTTGAAAATACTTTGTCTCCATCACCATGCATATTCCCGTCCCTTTTTGCATAGCAACTACTTTAGCATCCTATCTACCCCCACCGGCATAACCCTCATAAGAAGGTAGGGTCATGCACAATGCAAGTATCAACGAGGAAGGCAACAGAGGAAAACCACCTCAAGTGGTCACCGTTTTATCATGACTTCGATGCAAGCAAGGAAAGTGCCATATGACATGCATAAAAAGGGTTTCTTAGACATGGTCAAAGGGCTGCTTGCCTGGGTCATCAGAGTCTTCAAACCTTCTGGTCCATCTCCAAGTACTCCATCTACTTCACCATCTAACAACGGAGATATTCACAATAAGCAACACAATAAGGCAAAAATAAAAGTGCTCTAAAAATGCGAGTTGGACTTTTCTAGGATATCTCTGGTCATATGAGGAATGACCTAGGTGATTTCATTGGAAGTGGATCAATGGATATTTCTAAACATTTCGATATGATGGAATCAAGGGGTTTATGGATTTGCAAGAAGTGTACAGAAGAACTATTTGAAAAATGATGAAAGGCATCCATTTAACAAGGAATAATTTTAGAAGCATCTAGGAGTTGGTTTCACTGGATTTGGAGTTCAAATGAATTTCCTATGAATTTACAAAGTTGGCTAATATGAAGAAATGGCTCATTATTTTGTGTGGCACATAAAGTATTAGGAAAAATGTTGAAAAACTAAGCTATGAACTTAGAAGTATCAAGGAGTTTGAATCATGGCATTTGGATCAATTTTGAGCTCTCTTGTGATTTTCTAAAGTTCATCACAGAATTGGAAAATGTGGTTTTATTGGATCTGTGCGAAGAGAGGTGTTCTGGGAAAATGTGAATACTACACCAACAGGTAGATCATGATTTATGAAGTCACCAGAAATTTGAATAATTCAATTTGGAGTAAATATGAATATTTGGGAGATTTTACAAATTTCTGGAAAAAGAAAAAGACAAAGGAAGTGGGGGTTATACCTATACCGCGCACCGAGCGTAGCATAGCGCCGCAGCGCACTGGACCGGCCCAGCGGCTTGGCCACGCGGACGATAGGGCGACGTCAAAGGCGCCCAGGCGGAGTACGCCTTCTCTAAGGGGACGCGGGAGAAGCCGAACGCGCCTCCACTTGCCAGCGTGGCCCGATGGCTGGGCCACTGATGAGCGGGGCCCGCCTGCAGGTTCATCCTCAACCTCCCGCGCGGGCGCGAAGGGAGACAGAGGAGGCGTTCGCCGCTGGCCACCGGTGCTACAGGGCGTCTCCGGCGATGCTCCGCCCACCGGCATGCTCAGGGGACCCGGACGCGTTCAACTGTGGGTGGCACGATCATCCAGGGGCACCGGGTTGAGCAGGGTGTTGGCCACGATGAACGAGGCCGGCGGTGATGGGGGGCACGACACTACGGCCATCTGGAGGAGTAACCGGAGT
>NC_041392.1:414845191-414876919 GCF_002162155.2 Triticum dicoccoides
TCTCCGGCCATGGAGGGCTATGGAGGGCACAAGGAGGGGAGTGGCTTCGTCCAGGGGGTCGCTGGGAGGGAGAGAGAGCGAAGGAGATCCATAGGGGGCCTGGGGCGGCTTTATATAGCCGGCCCGTGGCTCACCGTGGTCCAGTGCGCCAGCGAGGCTGTTGCCGTTGCTGCAGGTCACGGGAGGGAGGGGGGCTCACGTGGGCGTGTCCGGGGTGTTAGTGGAGGAGGTCTACGACCAGGGGAAGGGAGAGAGAGCGGGGAGGGCCAGAGGCATCGCGCGTGTGAGCTCGTCCATTGGAGCTCTCGGGCGGCTGGCGCGCGTGCGAAGGGAGGCAGCAGGAGGAGGAAAGAGGAGGGGCCCGACCAAGTAGCGTGTTGCGAACATCGAGGCGGCCTCGGGAGACATGAGGGGGAGAGCTGAGGTCGCCGGGGGCGTCGGGCAGGGTGCGGCTACAGTGCGGGAGTGCACTGTAGCGCGCTACAGAGCGCGTGCGTGGCCGGCATGGCCATTTTCTAGGCAATGTGGGTGCGGCCAAGTGTGTCTGGTAGTGCTAGGGAGAAGTAAAGAAGAGGGGAGGGGCATTGGATGCCCTGGGGAGCCAGTAGGAGAGGAGTGGGGTTGAGAGAGAGGGGGAAAGGGGCTGTCCAGAGAGGGAAAGAGAGGTTTTACCCCCAAATAATTGAGCTGTTGAAGGGGGGAAATTACTGGAGGTAGAAGGCGACTAGATTAAGCTCTGGTAAAAAGTTGAGCTCATGGAGAATAGTGGAAGGGGTCAAAACAGTGGTTTTCGTAAAATGTCAGAAGGTGTTTGATGGTGTTTTTGGCAATCAAAAGATTTACATTTGACATTATATTTAACAGGATAAAATGGTATATAGGATTTATGTTTGTCACCAAGTTTGACTCCATTTCAATGAGGTTGCCAATGTTACTTTGGCAAACCCTAGAAATTAGCAGAAATGAACTTGTGTAGATCTAGTTGAGCAAATCACTTCCCCTTGATGCACTACTTGGTGTAGTGGCCTCATTTGGTCATGTGAACATGCTCACAAAAGTTGGGGTCAAGGAGATAAAGTTGGTAGTACAAAGTTGTTCAAATTTGATTCTGGTCAGAGAGGGTTTTGGGGCATTTTGGTGAGCCAAAATAACCTTTATTGACATGAGGCTTTGCAAGGTGATCACAATATGCATTTGTGACTTTCTGGATTTTCCTTGGATTTTTATGAAAATATTCCCTGTAGAAATATTTCAAATCCTTGAAATGGGCAAAAATGGTTTTGGGAGGTTTTGTCCAATATTTTGAACATCACCATGTGTTGAAACTCTTATATATGGAAAATATATGTCCACTGAGTTTCCCTGATTTTTGTCAAATATTTTTGAAACAATAAAATAATTTTCCCTATTAAAGACCATTTCTGGCCTTAAGAAAAAGCTTTTAAATAAAATAGGAAAATAACTTTTAAAATTATATTTCTGTGGTTTATGGGAATCCTATATTTAATAGGTTTCAAATATACTCTTTGAAATAATTTTCATACCCCAAATAAAGTACTTGTAGTGCAAACCTCAATTGAGGGTTTTTTGGAAAACTAATTTTTGAAAATACTATTTGGCCAAATTATTTTTGTAAGAAAATACTATATTGCACTATACACATGGCATGATCATTGGGCAGAAGTTTGGGGCAAGGAGATAAAGTACAGAAGGTGGAGTAGTTGACTTTAAAGAGCACTTGAAAAACCACACAGAGAAAACCAACTCAAAAATAAAAGCCAAATAATGCAATTTTTTTTGCCAAACCACACTTTATCATGATTTATTAGCTTATGTGTTGTGGCATGAAAATCAGGGTGTGACATATATATGAGTATATTGACTTAGGAGTCGAATGAGAACATTTGATGATAGGTCATACTCATCGTTCAAGCACAAGTGGGGTTACCACTTTTACATAAGGCATTGCTGTGTTCACACCATTAGAGTTGCTTTAGCTCAATTGATTAGAGTAAAGCTCCCCCTAGATGTGATATCGCCCCTAAGAGGGAAGAACTAACCTTGGGTTTTGTCGATGATGACTTCATGTAGATGTTGAAGATGTGGATGCTCAATGTTGATGTAGATCATTTGGAGCAATCCATTGGAGTGAGTTGCACTTTCAATACCTACACGGGTTAGTCCCACAAGGACCAAACAAGGATACCCATAGACATAGAGTGATGTACACACAAGATGATGTCCATGAAAGCATTAGGTTACGTTGTCCCTTGTCTTACCAACAAGAGGGTTTGTGACTCCTTGAACTAGTTTAAGTTGTGGAAGTTGTTTGCACTTGTCCTCACCAAAATAATATAAGTGAAGTATGTTGGCGGAGTCACCCTCAAGAACTCTCTAGTCCTTCTTCTTCGGGATCCACATCATCTTGATGGGAATCCTTGGAGTTGTAGTCGTACTTGATGAAGTTGAACTTGATGTAGTCTTGGGAACCCACTTGACCAAGGCCTTAATTAGGAGCTTCTTCAAATGCATCAATCTCCTCTTGAAGCTTGTCCTCGCCCTTTTGCTTGTGGTCTTGCGGTGGAAGATCATCTCGAGCTTGTGTCCCTTGGAAAGAAGTATGATCATACTTCTCTTGTTGAGGAACAAACTTCATCTTGGGGTATTGATCTTCATCCCACTCAACTCCATTGGCATTGAACTTTCATTCAAAACCAATATCTTGATTCTTTCGGTGCCTTCCTTGCTTGCATACAATTTCCTCAAATTGCTTACTCCCAGCAAGGCTCTTGTAAACACCTTTCTATATAATTCCCTTCAATAAGCTATTTTCTTGCTCAAGTGTAACTTGGCTAAGAGAATCGTTAGTGGAATCAAGAGAACTACTAGAAGTAACAATATTGGATTTATCATGATTGTTGTTGTTACTACTAGAAGAAGAATCTTTCTTACTCTTGTTGCTAGATTTAACTTGTGGCATATAAGTAGACAAGAGTAAACGCTTGGCAGTGTAAGAAGAACTTTTCTTGCGAAGATCATCATTGATTGATTTTAAGAACCCATGCTCTTTCTCAAGGTTGAGCTTTTCAAAGCATAACTTCTCATGAGTCTTTAAAAGTTCTCAATGATCTTCCAAGGTAGTTTCATGAGCTAACTTAAGAGTGTTTAGTTCTTTAGTTAGATGCTCAATCTCCTTCTTATCATCATCATTCGTTTTGTCTTGATTAGCATCATTAGTAGCAATTTCATCATAGTTATCATCACTAGAATTGTCAACAAGTAAATCATCATCACCTAGAAAGTCATCTTCATCACTATTGAAATCAATATACTCGGGGTGTGATACCTTTGGGCCTTTAGCCATGAAGCATCTCCCAATTCCTTCATTTGGTGAGTCAAATATGTCGTAGGAGTTGGTTGACACAAGTGCTAGACCGCCACACCTTCATCTTGAGTATATTCAGAGTCAGAGTGATAACTTCTTTCGGAGTGATGGTCGGAGTCAGAGCCGGATACCCATTCACCAACATGAGCTTGATGTCTTCGTTTTGTGTAGCTCCTTGATGACTTGTCCTTCCTTTCCGAATCCTTGCTTATCCGAGAGGTTCTTCATTCATAACGATCATATCTACTCCTCCTCTCTCTAGGTGGTGATTCTTCTCTTCTACTTCTCCTTTTGGGTGAATCTTCTCTTCTTTTGTAGGGGACCGTACACTCATTGGAGTAGTGTCCGTGTCCTCCACAATTGTAGCAATTACGCTCATGACTCGAAGATCTTTTGTCATTGTAGGACCTTGACTTGGAACTTCTTTCCTTGCTTCTACTCTTGTAGAACTTGTTGAAGTTCTTCACCATTAGGCTCAATTCCTCATTGAAGGTTTGTTTCTCATGAGGATTTGTAAGCACCACTTGACTTGTTGTGAAGCTCTTCCTTATCCTTGAGATACGTCTCATGAGCAATAATTCTTCCAATGACTTCCGTTGGCTTGAGATCATTGTAATTGGGCATCATTTGGATCAATGTGCATACGGTATCATATTTTCCATCCAAGGCTCTTAGGATCTTCTTGATGATGAATCTATCGGTCATCTCCTCACTTCCTAAGCCGACGATCTCATTTGTGATGAGGGCAAGCCTAGAGTACATTTCAGCGACACCTTCACCATCCTTCATTTTGAACTTGTCAAGTTGATTTGAAGCACATCCAATTTGGATTCCTTGACGGAGTCGGTACCATCGTGCATATCAATCAAGGTATCCCAACTTTCCTTTGCATTCTCAAGACGGCTGATATTGTTGAATTCTTCGGGGCACAATCCGTTGAAGAGGATATCGCAAGCTTGAGCATTGTATTGCAGAATCTTCAACTCTTCCGCGGTAGCTTCACAGTTCGGTTCTCTCCCATCAAAGAATTCACCTTGCAAGCCAATGCACACAATAGCCCAGGCGGGGTTATGTCCAAGAATATGCATTTTCATCTTGTGCTTCCAACTAGCAAAGTTAGTACCATCAAAGTAAGGACCTCTACGGTGGTAATTTCGCTCGCTAGACGCCATACTCTCCTAGGTTGTGAAACCAAGGCTATGATCACCAAAAGCTATAGAAATCAAGGCAAATGGAGACCAAAGCTCTGATGCCACTTGTAGGATCGAAAGTATGTCTAGAGGGGCGGGGGTGATTAGACTACTTGACCAAATAAAAATCTAGCATTTTCCCAATTTTAAGTTTTGGTAGATTTTAGCAACTTAGCACAAGCCAAGCAATCAACCTACACATGAAAGTCTAAGAGTATAGCAGCGGAATGTCAAACATTGCATATGAAGGTAAAAGGAGGAGATTGGAGGGAGCAAATGCAATGTAGACACAGAGATTTTTGGCGTGGTTCTGATAGGTGGTGCTATCGTACATCCACGTTGATGGAGACTTCAACCCACGAAGGGTAACGGTGGCGCGAGTCCACGGAGAGCTCCACCCACGAAGGGTCGATGAAGAAGCAACCTTGTCTATCCCACGATGGCCATTGCCCACGAAGGACTTGCCTCACTAGGGTAGATCTTCACGAAGTAGGCGATCTCCTTGCCCTTACAAACTCCTTGGTTCAACTCCACAATCTTGTCGGAGGCTCCCAAGTGACACCTAACCAATCTAGGAGACACCACTCTCCAAAAGGTAATAGATGGTGTGTTGATGATGAACTCCTTTCTCTTGTGCTTCAAATGATAGTCTCCCCAACACTCAACTCTCTCTCACATAGATTTGGATTTGGTGGAAAGATGATTAAATTGGAAAGCAACTTGGGGAAGGCTAGAGATCAAGATTCCTGTGGTTGGAATGGAATATCTTGGTCTCAACACATGAGTAGGTGGTTCTCTCTCAGAAAATGTATGTTGGAAGTGTAGGCACGTTCTGATGGCTCTCCTTGCTAATGAAGGAAGGGTGGAGGGGTGTATATAGCCTCCACTCAAAATCTAACCGTTACACACAAATCACCAAACTCGGTGGGAATGAATCATGAAACTCGGTCAAACCAATTTAGTTCAAAATGTGAACGTTAGGATTTTTGGTGGGACCGACATGTCAACTCGGTGGGACCAATTTCATTAGGGTTAGGGCATAACGTAATCTCGGTGAGACCGATCAGATAAACTCGGTAGGACCGATTTCTGTAATAGGCAAACAGAGAGTTGGTCAGGCAAACTCGGTGGGACCGATTCACTCATTTTGGTGAGACCGAAATGTTACGAAAGGGAAACGAGAGTTTGCATTACAAACTCGGTGGGACCGATCGCTCATCTCGGTTGGACCAAAATGTTACAAAGGGAAACAGAGAGTTTGCAATCCCATCTCGGTGAGACCGAGATCCCTATCGGTGAGACCGAAGTGACTAGGGTTTCTGGCAGTGGCTATGTCAAATGAACTCGGTGGCGCCAGATAGATCAAATCGGTAGGGCCGAGTTTGACTTTTGGTTTGGGACATATGTGGATATGAGAAAGTGGTTGAGGGCTTTTGGAGCATATCACTAAGCATTTTGAGCAGGCAAACCATTAAGCAACATCTCATGCCCTTTTAATAGTATTGGCTTTTCCTATGGACTCAGTGTGATCTTGGATCACTAAAATGAAAATGTAGAGTCTTGAGCTTGAGCCAATATGTGTCCTTAGCATTTTGGGTCCACATTCCTAATCCATGCCATGCCAATCATTGAACTTTTTGAAACGATCATCTTGAAATAGCATTAGTTCAATGAGATATGTTGTTAGGAATTACCAAAACCACCTAGGGATAGTTGTACTTTTAGGTAGGAACTAGGGCTTTTAGTTGGGACTAAAAAAAGCCCTAGGGCTTTTTAACCAAACAGGGCCTTAGATTAACAACTAAAGAGTTGCACGGGACAATGGAATCACCATCACCATGTGCATCTACTAATGTATGAAGGGGTGATGCATAGTCTGTTGCAACAAAGAAAAACAACAAAGGAGCATATTTGTGTTCGTCCCAGATTTGTTATCTTTAGACACCTTTCCCTATGTGAGCGCAGCAAATCTAGTCCTGTTGAAACTCTACAGCCTTGTCCCCCAAAACAAAAAGATCAGTTTGTTACAGATGTGCATACTGCATTTGTCATTGTTTTCCCTTTTCGACCAACGTAGGTGCTGGATAGCCAGTCTGCACTAGTACTTTTCCCCTTCCTTTCCTCTTTGAACCACGTCCTAGATTCATGCTATACAACTTTCCCCCTTCCTTTCCTCTTTGAACCACGTCCTAGATTCATGCTATACAACTTTCCCCACTACTTTCCCTCTTCCTTTCCTCTTTGAACCACGTCCTAGATTCATGCTATACAACTTTCCCCACTACTTTCCCCTTTCCTTTCCTTTTTGAACCACGTCCTAGATTCATGCTATACAACTTCCCCCACAACTTCCCCCCATTCCTTTCCTCTTTGAACCACGTCCCAGATTCATGCTATACAATCTTTCCCCACGACTTTCCTGTTTGATCCAACACCAAGATTCGAGTACAGAAGCGGAAAAATCCCACATGCAGCTAGAGCAATGCATGTGGAATAAGTAAATTATACCTTAATGTTCTTGGGGTGTGTTTCGGTGGGCGACCGAAGGCCGTTCTGCCCACACTATGTATGGCGGTGAGGAAGAAGGGGTCGGAGGCCCTCCCGCGCCACCGCTGGGTGAAAGAGAACAACTGCGTCGGTAGTGGATTCCCTCCCTCGCCAACGGCGACAACGTTAAGCCTCCTTCCCTTCCCGGTGGACGGATCCTGCCGACTCTTTGACCAGCAGTGAGAGGGGGGGGAGAGGCCAACGAAGTCTTGTTTAGATCTGGAGAGGGTGAGATAGTGTGAAGAGAGCAACTACAAGCATTGAGGCTTCAGCGTGTATATATATAGTGGAGAGAGAGAGAGAGTGTGAAGAGTGCAAACCTTAGAAGACAACAAAATTATGCTCAAGTGCGGTTATCCAACCTGAGACCTCAAGTTTGATGAGCGAACAGGCTAACCAGCTACACCACCCTCACGTTATGTTTAACGAGAGGAAAGTAACCTTTTATACATTCCTGCATTCATGTGACAAGCATGCTGTGTTTTTTTGTGTGGGAGCCATTGGGATTTAAATCATAATCGTGTCATGTGGCTTTGGTGGTAAGGTCTTTTGGGATTTAAAGCAGTGTTGGTAGTACAAAAATAATGCAGCCTTAGTCACCTTAGCTCTCTCCACGTAGTATGTTGGGTCCCACCAGTCAGAGGGTGAAACAAACAAATTAATAAGAAAAATTAAAAGCGCCAGCAGTGTATATTACCTCACACATCTCGCTACTGCTCGTGAACACTGTCCAATTGATCCCTCTGTTCGCTCACGTACTATTTTAAGTGAATCCTTATTATAACATGCACACAATTTTGGGCACTTGTATTCGACCTAAGTCAGTGGACGTTAGAAGGTGCAGTGGGACCAAGGTGCAAGCAGATTGGAGGAGAAGGAGAAACTCGACCGGTCCTTCCTCCAATCAAAGCCCTGATTTCTGTCTCTAAATGCAACAATTAATCACAACAACTAAGAGATCCGTTTTAGCTACCATGCAGGGCCACATATTAACTCGCATGCAAGCCAACTTTGATTTCTTGACTGATCAACGCGTAGTTGCGCTCCATGCATTGGGTTTCCAGGGGAGATAACAAGGCAGAGTAAGGAGCATTTGGTTACATTGCTAGGTTGGTCATAGTGGTGGGTAACTTGGACTAGTAACATGCAAGTATTCATTAATTGAGATATAGACTCATTTTACCTTGGTGTGTGTGTGTGTGTGTTTAACAACATGTGTGTGTTAGAGAGAGCGACACATCGACCTACTCCTACAGAGAGATGGTGTGTGGTGTACGAATTAGCCGTGAGAGTCGGTGCATCCTCTCGTTTCCGGGCGTTCGATCGGGACAGGGGGACAGCTGCCACACCCGCTCCTGACCAGCCTGGCCCACCCAAAGCCCCTCCATCACTCGCGCATGCTTCCCGCCCGAATGGTCAACACCGCTCCAAAGAATCGGTGCCGCATTCATGACCGGGCAGAGCGGACACAACCTCTCAATGGAGCCTGCGTTGAAGGGAGAAGCGGATTCAAGAGTGATGGTTGCTTCGTCCGTCCAACTTACTGCTAGGTCTATGTGATTTGATGGCTCATTGGTCATTATTACCAAGGTCGTATGACTGCTGGATGTCCCATGCTTTTGGCAAGAGGAGGTACTACTAGATTACAATTTTCTCCATTCTTACAGCGGAGAAGTGTGAAAGCAGTGAAAACATGCATGCTTAGTGATTACATGGCCCATCTCACACTATCACCATATTTTCTGGACACCGTGCGACACCTAACTCTTTACATCATACCGTAATTTCCCAGCGAGATAAATTTGTACAATGCTATGAAGCTTCCAGCTTCTGTTTCATGTATCTTGTGTCCAAGGTTGCCCATTGCAACATTTCATCAAATACAAAGGAGACTAACATGCATGCTATTGCATCTCAATGATTGACAAATCATAGCTAATATGTACTCCCTCGGTTCCAAAATAAGTGTCTCAACTTTATGCAAACTTTAGTACAAAGTTGTACTACTACTAAAGTTGACACTTATTTTGGAACAGAGACAACTAAAGAAAAAAATGATCCATGCAGTCCCTAGCCCTTGAACTGTAAACCCTAACCATGCTTTAATTTTCTGGCAATGTTGGAGCTTCCGAAGAAATGAAGTTTGCAACCCTTTGACCATCGAATCATTTTGTGCAGTTTCACCAAAATCAAGATGCGCATCCCTGTGGCAAAGAAATTGAAGAATCATGATTAGAATAAGATTACTGGGACTAGTTGATGAGACATAAACTCATCACAAATACAACACGTAGAAGCCAGTAGAGGTATGTGCGGGGCAAAGAAGTAGAGAAATATCCACATGGAGTGATGTGGGCAGCTGGAGCAGTGGTGCAAGCTAGCTATAAAGGAAGTTGTACCGGAGGGATGTTAGGACATAGCTCAACCTAGAGGAGGGCGGCGGGAGGCAGCAACTGCCCACGTCGTAGTAGTGAGCAAGGGACGAAGGCAACCTCATCGGCTTTGTGAGAGAGAACGGTGGGGACCCCTGATCGGGACGTGCCGACAATGCCTCTGTCGTGGGTTTGTCACGATAGATGTCCTTGTATGAGGACTTAGATGTGGAGCCATGGCAACGAAGTTAGCTTAAAGGGGTTAAACAAGACAAAGGACACAGGGAGTTATACTCGTTCGGCCCCTTGCAGTGAAGGTAAAGGCCTAATCCAGTTGGAGGTGGTATTGCTAGGGTTTCGATGACCAGGGAGCGAATACGCTTAACCTAGCTCTCGATCTGTTGTTTGTTGTCCCTAAACCACCACCGGTCATCCCTTTATATACACAGGTTGATGCCCCGCGTTTCACAGAATCCTGGCCGGCTCATAATGTGTCCGTCTTGGTATCTACTCTTTCCTATCTTATAATACAAGTCATACACCTACAATGGTTTACATCTATGGGCCCTAACTCGCCTTTGGGCATTGGGCCTTCTTGTTAAGTATCCTTTGTAAGTCGCCATCTTCTATGTCTTCATGGGCTTCAATTCTGGTAAATCATCATGAGCATAACCCCACCCCTCCTGGGCGGTTTACACTCAATAGTTATATCCCCAACATTAGGCCCCAGGTTGATTTGAACTTGTTCATATCAATCTTCAACACTTAGGAAAATTCTTTCTTCATTACCTTCACGAAGACTTGTAACTCGCCGTGACGTCATCTTCTGAGATCATGATAACTCGCCATGACGTCACCTGTCATTAATTTTATACAAATCCAAAATCATATATGTATCTTCATTTTTAATGACCCTCCAAAAATCGAGGCGTCGACCCTGTTACATATCCAATTTGGAGCTCCTCGATTCTCGTGCATGCCACTTATCCATTCGCCTTATAAATGGGGCCAAGGGTCCTTTTCACTTCCCCCCTCAGTCTCTTCGTCTTCCTCGTGACGTGTTGCTCTCAAGCCCAGCCACCATCGATCCTCTCCTCTGCATCACCATTGGCCGTTGCATCAACCTGATTAGTCCAGATCTCACTCGCGCGCCTCCGCCGCTCCAGCAGCCTTGGTAAGTTCTTCCTCCTTCCCCCTCCGTAGATCTCATTAGGGTTCGTACAAGCTCATGGAGGTTCAGCACTGTTCTTCACTTGTTCTTTGTTGTAGCATGAATTTTTGATTCAAACTTGATATTTTCCTGTGCGGCAATAGCCATAGTCCTTCTTTCCTCATCAGAGCATCTCTTTTTAGGTAGAAAAATCCAATCTGGACCTTTATAAACTGTTTAAGTCTATGAAATATTTATGTAGATCCAAAATATTTATGCATTTGGTCTGAATATATTTTCATTTTCTGACACACAGTAGATCCAAAATTGTGATATCAATCTGTGAAATCTGTTTTTTCATCACTTAGTCATTTTCCAACTTCAGATCTACACTTTCAATATCTATGTAGGCGGTTTAACTCAGAAAATAATAACCCGCCAGGTACCATTAGTCCCCTCTTAAACCGCCAATTGCTCATCTCTGCAACTTGATAACGTCAATCTCCAATTTAACACTTTTGCATGCTTCAACATTTTCTGCCTCGCAACCTTTAGCGAATTAACCATGAACCTTAAACCAGCACAAATCTTCTTTTAGGTTATCAAATAAATAGCCAAGTCGTTTTATTCCTGTAACTGGGTTCAATCCCAGGTTACAGAAGAAGAGCTGAACGGGTATGTTTCCATTGGCGCTTTAGCCAAAAAGGAAGACATCCACTGGAGAGCCCCTGGTCCTGAAAATCCTCCTAAACCCAAGGAAGGGGAAGTGATCGTTTTTGTTGACCATCTGAGTCGAGGATTCAGCCCCCCCCCCGGATCAAAATTTTTCCGTGATGCGCTTCATTTCCTCCAACTTCACCCTCAAGATATTGGACCTAACTCCGTATCCAATATTTGCAATTTTCAAGTGTTCTGTGAACCTTACCTGCAAGAGGAGCCCATGGTCGAACTGTTCAGAGATTTCTACTATTTAAACCGCTGTACAGAATTTGTGGATGGGCCCAAAACTGAACTTGGCGGGGTTTCAATCCAAAAGAGAAAAGATGCCAGCTTCCCTCACGCTAACCATCATAGCCACCCCAAAGACTGGAATCAAACTTGGTTCTATTGCCAAGATACATCTCCAGCTGGTGAGAATCCTCTGCCGGGTTACTGTGCTCACCGGCTTACCAGTACACATCCACTCCCCCAAAGACTCACTGCAAAGGAACGGGCCAAGGATGCACCATAGCTTTCAAAGCTTAGAGCCTTTGTGGTGAACAGTTTAACATGCATTGATTTGTCTGTTGCTGGGTGTCTTGGAGTATTTTGCCCTTAAGCCATCACCCCGGTTTAATGTGTGAATACACAGGGGACGTGAAAGACCCTCAACGCCATATTGATATTTAGCCAACTGATGCTGAAATTACTGAAGTCGTCAAGAAAATGTTGAATGAACTGGTGGTTGGGTGCAGCAAAATAGGGCTTAGTCCTTTCCGCGCTTCAAATAAACCGCCAGCTGTAAGAATTGCCTAACTCCTGCTTAATCCATAGTCTTGACACTCCCTTACTATCTTTTCAATCTTTAACAGGGTGATGATCCATTCTGGAATAAGAAACCGTAGGATAAACCGGCAAAAACAGCCCGTCTCAAGACCAAGGCCAACAAGAAGCCCGCCAAGAGGAAAACCGCCGAGTCTGCCGAGTTGAACATTGATGATGACAATGATAACCAGGAATCAGAGGTAGAACTTGATTTACTTGGTTCCTTTTTCATACATCTCATTGACAATGATTATTATTAGGACGACGCTGAAGCTAGCCGTGCAAGTGACACAGAGGTAATTATTCTTTAATCTGGCTCAGAAACTCTACCCACACAGAAAACCCGACAAGCAAGTCGGAAAGTAAGATTTTCTCACCCTCTAGCTCACTTGGATCCAAACTTTCTTTTGAAGAAACAGCAACACGAAGCTCGCCACACAACACGACACAGTGGCCATGTGGTAACTTCTTCCGGTTTACCAAACACGTCGGTTCATAAACACCGCCCAGAGGTCTCTTATACTTCTGACACATGTTATCCCAAGGCGGGTTATTTCCGACAACCTCTCATTCTGTCTGACTCAAATTATCAGGGAACTTCTCATTGTTCCTCTGGCGAGTCAGCAGGAACACAAATTCCAACCCTCAATACTGTTCCTAGGTGAGCATATTTAATTAACCCTTCATACCTTATGCTTGATCATTATACGAACCTATTATTTGTGCCTTACTTTTAGAGCCAAAGCCAGACCCAGTAAGAAGGCCAGACTAAATACTCCGGTTGATGATCCCAATCCATCTAAACCGGAAAAGACGGCAGAACCTTCTAATCCAAATGCTGAAAACATTCCTGATGATCCACCACCATAAGACCATGCAGTCTTTGCTGACCCTATGGCAATTGACCTGACGAGCAATGCTGATAAACCGCCAAGCCCAACTAAAGTTCCTGATGACAAGACTGACGATGTTATAGTCACTGGTGTTAGTTATACAGCCCCAGGCAACCCCACTGTTCTGTCAAAACATAGTGCCAAAGAAGAATTTTCTACTGTTGACAAAGGCAAGTGGAAGGCAGACTTGGAAAGCTATGCTCACCTCAGCGCCCAAGATATTCATTCTGGGGTTTTAAACCGTTTGTACACAAGCCGTGACTATGAAGCCGGTTTACTAAATATGATGAAGGAGTGATATGAGGTGTTAACTCTTCATAAATATTCTTCCCTTAGCCGCCAAGTTTATTGGACATAAAAGAATAGAATGTTCTATAAACTTCGAAGAACCATATAGATCAACTCCAGTAGCTCCCAAGGGCCAGTTTATACTGTCAATATGAACCGGGACTTGTAGAATAACAACTCTTTAATTTTGCTTGTGTATCCCCCAAGGGACGACTTAACAAAGATGTTAACTTGGGACTAATTATGTTGTAAGGCTCAAAATTCTTGTTTAGGACCTTTATAAACCGGTAACCACCGAACTGATAGTGGAAGAAAAAATCGATAGTTTTAACTGGAGCAAATATGCATTAGCCCCCAAGTGCCAAGAATAATACTTGTATTGAGCTTGGGAATTGTATTTTTTTATAAGAAGCAATAGACATTAGCCCCCAAGTGCCAAGTATATTACTTGTTATGTGCTTGGGACTTTGAATATGCACTGTCATCTCATAAATTGCTTGTCTCTTGCAGGCAGAGCTTATCAAGAAGGAATCCCAAATCGCTAACCTTCAAGAAAATATCAAATCGCAACAAGCAGAGACTTCCAAGGCCAATGATGAACTGACCAGTGCCTTAGCAGCAATGGAAAAACTGAAGGAAAGCTTCAAAAACAAGTGGGCAGGTTGGGATACAGAAAAGTCAACTCTGCTGAAGAGGGCTGAGGATGCTGAAACGACCCTTAATCCGGTAACGGAGGAGCTGACTGGCTTGAAACAGCAAATAAATGCCATGAGTGCTGCCGTTTTTGGTAAATAGCTTCTTCATAAGCTTTAAACATGTATCATCTAATAAACTGCCGGCTTACAGACATTTTTGATGATGCAAGAACCCGCGTTGCTCACCTTGGCTCAGATATGCGGCAAAAACTAAAAGCCGCCTATACACTTATAGAGCAGTTATATACCAGCGTACAACAGGTTATCTGCATAGCTTCCCATAACAAACCACCCCAACCTTGATCAAGGAGACGTTGGAAAGGCTGGCGATGATGCCTGCCCGGTTTGAAGAACTAAAGAAATCAGCTACCAGGGCAGGTGCTCTTACTGCACTAACTCGGGCCAAAGCATGGATATCTGATCTTGATCCGTCCGATTTGGGAAACGGCTACCCAAGCATAAAGGAGGACGGGTCAGACTAATACTGATGACCTGGGAGCCTTGACGAGGGAAATGCGCCCATTGGCTAGCAAATTGGCTGAAGAGACCGATCTTTCATATTATCAGTCGATTTATGATGCCAACAACAAGAGAGTTAAAGCGCCAACTCATGATGCTCCAAATCTTATTCCTCCAACCCGTAAGCATACCTATGCCCCTGATGTTGATCCCTCCACACTTATAAGTGATGAAGCTATATTCAAAGCCTTAACTGGGATCGGTTAGACAACCATTGACTTCCAACCACTGGGTAGAGAAGAGGAAGATGAACCGGCCCTGGATGATCCACAACCTTCAAGTGAACCAGACCAAGATTCATAAACCGGATGTTGGCTGAATAGCTGCTTTCTGCAAGACTTGTTGAAATGATTATTCTTTTGGGAATCAAAAACGCTTGTAATAGGCTAGCTTAAACTCTTAATCTGCTATGCCATCATGCATATTTGCTTTGCATGGCACTGCTAATCTGCCATGTTAAGATATGCCACGTATGCTTATGATATTAGCAATTTGAATCTGTTCCTGCATACAACAGATTAAAGTGTCCTGGCGGTTTACTGATGGACGGGTTATACTGCCCAATATAAAGCCATGGGAAACTAGCATAGTTTATAACCAAGGCTGGACTTAAGGATAACCATATATAATTGAAAATATATCATACCTGTGATATTTGATCACAATGTTGTTTTTACCAAGCCAATGTAATAAGGGTGATAACCCAAATTTGAGCACTGGCAAGTATCATATATTGCCGGCTTATGAACAAAGCCAGGCTGGGTTAATAAACACCGGATCTTATCTTGTCTCATACTGGCGACTTATAGTCGAAATCCAGTCCGTGTTAATAAACACTGGGTAGTTTCATGTATGAACCATAAGGCATCATGACCCTCATCGGCTTTTTAACCATGTATTACTATGTCACAGGAGAAAAATGTCGGATTTCGGGTTCCGGCAGACCCTTGAGGTTCGAACACTGGGGTCTGCGCGGAGATTTCGCCTTCTACCTACCTGCATCCCTCCTCCTCGCTAAGATCTAAGCTATGGAAAGAACGACAGAAGAGACGCAGGGTTTATACTGGTTCGGGCCACCGTTGTGGTGTAATACCCTACTCCAGTGTGTGGTGTGGTGGATTGCCTCTTGGGCTGATGATGATGAAAAATACAAGGAAGAACAGCCTCGCGAGGGTCTGTTCTTTGCTGGGGGGATGAACTGCTAGGAGGAGTTCAGTCACCCTTCTCTCTCTCTCTGATTTCGATCCGATCCTTGATCCTCAATCTCTGTCTCTAACCTTCCTTTTACCTCGAACCGAACCCTGATCCTTGTGGGTGGCTGGTCCTATTTATAGGCAATGGCCCTGGGCCTCTTCCCAAATATTGAGAGGGAAGCGTGCCAACAATTGGCCATTTTGAAGGGAAACATCTAGTACACTTATCCTGACTAAAGTTGGTCCTCGCCTGCACAAAGCTCTGGTGGTGACGCCGTCTTGGGCTCCACGATGACCTCTGTCTTGCGGTCCTCCTGGTCTTGGTCTTGTTGCACCGAAACGGCAACCTTTGCCTGATGCCTCGGTACTCCGCGGCTGCGCTTGCCCCCTTTGCACCAAAGGGGAAAGGAGGACACTGCACGGGCTGGCGCCCGCCTGGCGCCCTTGGTCGTCACGGCTTGCGTCACGGGCACCTCGTGAGGTACCCCGCCTTGATCTCTCCGCCTCCTCGTGAGCCAGCCTGGTGAGGCCGTGCCTGAGGAAGCTCCGTGTCGTCCGCCCCGTGAGGCTTGGCCCCTCACGAGGGTCTTGGGTCTGTGTTGATGAAGATGGGCCGTGCTGGGCCCCCCTTTGAGCCACGCCGCAAGCCGCAGGCAGGCAAATCTGGGGACCCCCGTTCCCAGAACACCGACAGTAGCCCCCGGGCCCAAGGCGCGCCCGGACTTGGCCGTGCAGGGAGGCGGAAGGGCAAGAGCGAAGCGCCGCGGGCCCTAACAGCTTGCGGTCTTGGGCGACGCATGGCGGTTGATTGGACGTGAGCGCCTTAGCAACCACGAGAGTTGATAAAGGAGCGGCATCTGCCTAGGCTTTGCTTTTTTGCTTTCTTCGGTTGCTGCTCAGATCCCCTTTCTTGCGTCTCTCCTTCCTTCCTCCAAAATTTCCAGATCCACTCCGACCGCGTGACCTAGGAAGTCATGGCGCCTCGTCAGTCCCTGTCCGTAGCTTGGTACTCGTCTGCCCTGGACTCGCCGAACGTGTCGGAGGTGAGCTTCGCCCGGTTGCGCCGGATGGCGGCGGCGCGGGGCATTGACGGGGCGAAGGTGTTCAACGCCGGCTCCGCCATCCCTGAGGGTCAAGGGAGCACCTTCTATCCATTCTTCGTAAGCTCCATTGCTGCTGGCCTGGTGCCTCCCGTCTCCGAGTTCTTCGCTGTCCTTCGCCATTATAAGCTACAGGCTCTGCATCTCCACCCCAACTCCGTCCTTCTCCTGGCGATCTTTGCCTATTACTGCGAGGCTCATGTAGGGGTCCAGCACTCAGTGGCCTTGCTGCGCCACTACTTCTACCTCCGGACCTCTCGCGGTCCTGCTTCCACGTGCGAGAGCTTCATCGCATACGGTGGCGCCATTGCCATTTCGAACCCCGGGAAAAGGATTGAGGGCTTCAGGAGCAAGTGGGTCTTGGCGGATGCTGGGCGCATCCACCCTCGGCTGATCTTTCCCACGGAGCAACCCACGAGCTCCAGCGATTGGGGTCGAGCGGAGCTCGCGGACCCCCGCGCGAAGCTGGTGTTGGAGAAGATGGATGTGGATCTGAGGCCGGCCAACATGGCGGTGGCGAAGCTGACCGGCGCGTCGCTGTTGAGAGAATTCCTGGAGCACCAGCTGGCTCCGCTTCGGCAGGATCTTCTTGGCACCGACCCTCGCTTGGTGGCCGGGCGCTTGGAGCTGGCTTCAAGATGGATTCGATCCGACGCTTCAATTCGGGCGGCGTTGGTCCAGGCCTCGACTGCTTGCGATGAGGAGAAGCAGGCCGTCCTTGAGGCAAAGGCTGCTCGTGACGCAGCCCTGGGGGAGGTGGTCGACGTCCACGGTCGCTGCAAGGCGCTGGAGGACGAGCTGCAAGGCCTGTGGGACCAGCTCGCGAAAAAGGTCCGTCTTCACCAAGAGCAGGAAGAAGGCGTGAAGGCTCGCGAGGCGGCCGTCAAGGAGAGGGAGGTCAAGCTCAGGAAGCACCGCGACCGCCTAGGCGCGCTGGAGCAGGAGTTGGGGGCGAGGAAGGCTGAGCTGGACGACAAGGCTCTGGTTCTTGCCGAGGACCGCATGGCCTTCACGGAGATGGAGGCGAAGGCTCGCTCCTCGCTAAGGACGCTTTACAACAGCGGCCTGGAGAGCCCGCTGGCTGGCACCGAGGACGGCCCCGCCAAGCTGCTTCCCTTCCTGGTTCATGCTCTTGAAGATGTCACCCTTGGCCTTGGCCCCACGGACGATGCTGAGGCGTGTGTCCTGTCTTCTGCAGCGCTGACGCGGGTCCTCACCCACATCTACCTTCGCAATCCCGGCGTCGACCTCGACATCCTGCTGGAGCCAGTAAGTGGCGAGCGTGCTGCTGTCGCTACCGAGGCCGTGAAGGGTCGTGCGGAGGCTCTGCTGGGGAAGTTCCGGGCCTTCTGCACGAAGCCGAAGCAAGGCGCTGCCGACCCCACTGCTCCATGAGGCGAACCCACTCCGCGCTGCTCCACCGCCGACAAGTGACTCCGTCGTGGCTCCTGTCCTGCCTTTAATTCCTGCACATGTATCATGCCTCGGGGAGGCGTTTAAACTTGCGTTTGGCATTGAGATAACAGTGTGGACTGTAATATTTGCTTTGGAATTCCTTGAGATTTACGCTTTTCCTTCCTACTTGCTTATGTTCTACGCCGGCAGAGCCCGGCCCCGTGCGTACCTCAGCCGCCGTTAGCCCCGACCGAAAACCAGGACGGGACCAAGGAGTCAGGGGCTACGTGACAAGTTAGGCTCCTGAGTCGTGATGCTCAGGATTCCCCCTTGGCGCACGAACAACAAGTAGGGAGGTATGATGTGGGTGGATCTACCGTTCTACGTCTGCAGAGCCCGACCGCGCGCATACCTCAACCGCCGTTAGCCTTTCGGAACTAAGGAGTGAGGGGCTACGTGACCAGTTAGGCTCCTCAGTCGCGATGCTCAGGAGTCCCCCTTGACGCTCAAACAGCCTTCGTACCTTGGCTCCGCTCGGGGAGAGACGCACGACGAACCAGGCCCGGGGGGCCCTGGCTGGGCGGCGTGCGTCTGGGCGTGACCCAGACGCAGCCCCCGTGCCCAGCCCCCTCGCGCGGCACTCCCGAGGGGAGGCGTTACGATGAGGCTAGACACTGAGCTCTGGGCTCCCTGAGGTTGATGCGGCCCGGGGGCCACCCTCAGTTGTTTATCACCAGTGCGGAGCATAGCGCTTCCGTATGTGTACGGGATAGCAGCTCCTCAGCAGTGTACTCAGCCAGCGCGGAGCATGGTGCTTCCACTAGTATGTGGGAGGGGGCCCACCTCCGGGAGGAGCCCCCGGGGCGTGTACAGCCCCGCCCTGACACGTGGCTGGCACGGTAGGGCCTGGCGAGGTGTATCTGGGCACCCGTGAGCCATCGCGGGACTCACGGGGCCCTACCTCTAGGCGGGTTGCTCCTGGCACTGGGCCTTATCTTGTGATGTGTCCCTACAAACTTGGTTAGATGCCGGCACTCTACGTCCTCGGGTCCCGGCCCTCGAGCTGGTCTCAGCCGTCACTGGTATTCCAGGTCGCGATGCCGTGGACAAGGCCAGAGGGTGAGGGCTGGAGAGCCAGTAAGAGCCCTGAGTCGCGATGCTCAGGGACCCCCCCTTTAACATGCAAGTGGTCGGCATGGAGAAGAAGAGGTGTCGTGGACCGGCATCAAATAATCAAGCATGGCGGGTCGAACGCATAACTGGAAATAAACGCAAAAGGGATACATGCCGCTGGGTCTGGCCCGAGCGACTTGGGGATGATGCAGCCCAAGGGGCGCCCCCAACAAGGTAAGCTAACAACATGAAATAAAAGGGATACGTGCCGCAGGGACAGACCCACGCGGCCTGGGAATAATGCAGCCCTGGGGGGCACTCCCAGTTGGAAATGAAACTTGTAAGATGTCACCTGATGATGTTGAGGACGAAGGACTGTTGGTGTAACAGACTCGGTGGGCTGCGGAAGCCGATTCTCACAAGCCCCCAGGCCTAGGGGCCTCAGGAGGCTCCAGAGGCGCTGGTGCCTCCTCGCGGACCATCTCCATCTCCGCTAGGGCTGCGGAACGCCTGGCCTCTTGTGCCTCCATGATGCCCCTCATGAGGCGCTGCTACGCGACAGCCGCGTTCGGTAAGCCGTAAGGCATGCGAACGTAGCTATGGGGTGGACCTCCGCAGCGCCCCACTCGCGAGGGCCAGAGGCGCTCCAGAGAGGCCACTCGATTGAGCCCTGGTATGTCGATGCAGATGCGCAGCCCACCATCCTTGCCTGGATGGGGAGCCACTGCTGGTAGGCGGCGGCCGCCTTTCATGACTCTTGACTCCTGTATCTCCTGAATGGCCTTGCTGACAAACTCCTGAGGGTCTGGCTCTCCTTGCCTTACTCCTTCTTGAGGGAAACGTGCTTTGAAACACGCCTCCATGTGGTGCCCAAGCGCCTCCCTCGTGACCCTAGCCAGGTCGGTGGCCCTCCAGGGGAGAGCCCCCGAGCCTTGCCTGAGGAGGGCATCAGGCGCGCTTTCCTATGCGATGGAAGGAGGTTCCCCCTGGGCAGGCACGGGCTCAGAGGGGCCTGCCTCCTGAGGGGCCGGGCCGGACGATGTCTTCTTCTTCTTGGGGGCAGTCTCGGGAAGCCTCCTGCTTCCGCGATCCGGGTCTTCCAGTGATGCGGCCTGAAAGGCTCGCTCCAGGGAACACACCGCGTCCTTCTCTTCACAGGGCACCGTGATGACTCCGCCACTTCCTAGCATCTTGAGGATGTTGTAGCCGTGGTGAGTTATGGCCATGAACTTGGCCAGCGCTGGGTACCCAAGGATGGCGTTGTACGGTAGGCGAATGTGAGCGACGTCGAAGTCGATGAGCTCGGTGCGGTAGTTGTCGCATGCCCCAAAGGTGACAGGGAGGCGGACCTGCCCAATCGGGACCGTGGAGCCGTAGACGACTCCGGAGAAAGGCTTGGTTGGCTGAAGCTGGCTGTAGGGCACTTGGAGATTGTTGAATGTTTCCATGGACAGGACGTTGAGCCCTGCCCCGCCATCGATGAGGGTCCTGGTGACCACCACGTTGCTGATGATTGGGGAACAAAGCATCGGGAGGACTCCGGCTGTAGCCGCACACTTGAGCTGATCTGCTGAGCTGAACGTGATGGCGCACGCCGACCACCTGAGAGGGCGCGTGGCTTCGAGCTTGGGGAGGACTGCATTCACTTCACGGGCGAACTGCTTGAAGATGCGTTGAGAGGCTGGGGCTTGAGCCCCGCCCAGGATGCAGGCGATCGCACGCGGCTCCTGGAAGCCCCCATCCCCCTCGTCCTGGTGGCGGTCCTTGTTCCTCCTTGGCTGTGGCGGCAACAGAGGGAGGCCTGCATTGCCTTGCGGGCGATCCTCGCGAGGTTGATCCCTCCAGTCTCCCTCGCGAGGCGGATCTTGCCAGCGATCCTCGTGAGGTTGATCGCGCCACCCTTGGCGCGGGCCATGGTCTTCCCAGCGTCCTGCGTACCTTCCTCCTCCTCGACCGTAGCCCCGGTCACCGTGGTCGGGCCAACGGCCGATCCTTCCTTCTCGCACGTCTCGGAGCTCTTGATATTCGTTGGTGTTGTGGGTGTGGAGGTCATGGTACACACAGTATCGACTGCCATTGGGAGGTTCGGGCAGATCTCTGCCACGCTTGGTGTCTGGTTCTGCCGCGAGCACGGCAGCCCCCTTGCGCTTCACATCCTTGGCCTTGGGCTTCTTCTCTTCTGGGTCTGCGGCAGGCAGCTCGAGGAGGGAGAGACGCCCTTCCTCGGCCCTGGCACACTTGGTTGCCAAGTTGAACAGCTCCAAGGAAGTGCACAGGTCTTCATGCATCGCCAGCTCCTCCTTCATCTTGACATCGCGCACGCCGGTGGAGAAGGCTGAGATGATGGCCTCCTCAGTCACCTTGGGAATCTTGAGGCGTGCGTTGTTGAAGCGCTGGATGTACTTCTGCAGGGTCTCCCCGGGTTGTTGCTTGATGCTGCGCATGTCGCTCACGGCGGGAGGCCGGTCGCGAGTACCTTGGAAGTTGGCGATGAAGCGGGTGCGCATCTCGTCCCAGGAGGAGATCGTGTCTGGGGCCAGGTTCAGGAGCCAGGTGCGGGCCCCGTCCTTGAGCGCCATGGGAAACCAGTTCGCCATGACCTTCTTGTCTCCATTGACAGGTTTGATGCCCAGCTCATAGAGCTGGAGGAACTCCGCAGGGTCGACCGTGTCGTCGTAACGAGGAGGCAGGTCTGGCTTGAACTTGCCGAGCCACACGACGCTGCGTAGCTCGGTGGTGAAGGCACGGCAGCCTGCTGTGGCCACGGGAGGCCTTGGGTGATGGAGAGCTTGGTCTTGCATGTCCCCACGCGCTGCAGCTGGGAGCAGCGCGGGGTCTTGGCGTGAGGGAGCAGGAGCATGGTCACGACGTGCTGGAGCAGGGAGCGCCCGGGCAGCTTCTTGCGGGCGAGGGACTTCTTGGCAGCTCTGCTCTTGCCGCGCTGGCACCTGATGGAGCGGGTTCCGCCCAGGGGCCACGCGCCTTGGAGCCATGGCGCCTTCTTGAGGAGGTGGCGTCCGGGGCGCCGCCGGAGCCTCGTCGCCCGCGCGGGGCGGGGTGCGGTGCAGCGAAACGGACAGCACAGGAGAGCCCTCTGCGGCGCGGACGAGCTCGGCGACGCGGTCAAGCCATTCTTTGTAGACGACGTCGACGGGACGGTAGCGCAGGAGCTCATTTGCCGCGATGAGCGCAGCTCAAGCCTCCATGGGTGCGCGGAGCGCGCGGGACGAAGAACCAGCTGGGGTGAGCGAGGGAGTAGCGGTGCGGCCGTCTTGCCGCACTGACGGATGCTGAGACGATGCTTGCTGCTCGTCCCCCATCGGGCCGGTGGCGGTGTTGATGGCAGGTGACGGGGAACAGCGAGGACGCCCGCCGACAGGAGCCGTCTAGGCGACGCGGGAAGCGAGAGCGGCCCGGCGCTCGGCGCGGGCCCGACGAGCGTCAGACATGGGCGCGATGGTCGGAGGAGAACGGGGTGGTGGAAGACGAATTCCGTCGCACCCCTACTTGGCGCGCCAAATGTCGGATTTCGGGTTCCGTCAGACCCTTGAGGTTCGAACACTAGGGTGTGCGCGCAGATTTTACCTTCTACCTACCTGCACTCCTCCGCCTCGCTAAGATCTAAGCTATGGAAAGAACGACACAAGAGACGCAGGGTTTATACTGGTTCGGGCCACCGTTGTGGTGTAATACCCTACTCCAGTGTGTGGTGTGGTGGATTGCCTCTTGGGCTGATGATGATGAACAATACAAGGAAGAACAGCCTCGCGAGGGTCTGTTCTTTGCTGGGGGGGGGACGAACTGCTAGGAGGAGTTCAGTCACCCTTCTCTCTCTCTGATTTCGATCCGATCCTTGATCCTCGATCTCTGTCTCTAACCTTCCTTTTACCTCGAACCGAACCCTGATCCTTGTGGGTGGCTGGTCCTATTTATAGGCGATGGCCCTGGGCCTCTTCCTAAATATTGACGGGAAGGGCGCCAACAATTGGCCATTTTGAAGGGGAACATCTAGTACACTTATCCTGACTAAAGTTGGTCCTCGCCTGCACAAAGCTCTGGTGGTGACGCCGTCTTAGGCTCCACGATGACCTCCGTCTTGCGGTCCTCCTGGTCTTGGTCTTGTTGCACCGAAATGGCAACCTTTGCCTGATGCCTCGGTACTCCGCGGCTGTGCTTGCCCCCTTTGCACCAAAGGGGAAAGGAGGACACTGCACGGGCTGGCGCCCGCCTGGCGCCCTTGGTCGTCATGGCTTGCGTCACGGGCACCTCGTGAGGTACCCCGCCTTGATCTCTCCGCCTCCTCGTGAGCCAGCCTGGAGAGTACGTGCCTGAGGAAGCTCCGTGTCGTCCGCCCCGCGAGGCTTGGCCCCTCGCGAGGGTCTTGGGTCCATGTTGATGAAGATGGGCCGTGCTGGGCCCCCCTTTGAGCCACGCCGCAGGCCGCAGGCAGGCAAGTCTGGGGACCCCCGTTCCTAGAACGCCGACAGTTGCCCCCGGGCCCAAGGCGTGCCCGGACTTGGCCGTGCAGGGAGGCGGAAGGGCAAGAGCGAAGTGCCGCGGGCCCTAACAGCTTGCGGTCTTGGGTGCCGCGTGGCGGTTGATTGGACGTGAGCGCCTTAGCAACCACGCGAGTTGATAAAGGAGCGGCATCTACCTAGGCTTTGCTTTTTGCTTTCTCCGGTTGCTGCTCAGATCCCCTTTCTTGCGTCTCTCCTTCCTTCCTCCAAAATTTCCAGATCCACTCCGACCCCGTGACCTAGGAAGTCATGGCGCCTCGTCAGTCCCCGTCCGTAGCTTGGTACTCGTCTATGCTAGACTCGCCGAACGTGTCGGAGGCGAGCCTCGCCCGGTTGGGCCGGATGGCGGCGGCGCGACGCATTGACGGGGCGAAGGTGTTCAAGGCCAGCTCCGCCATCCCTGAGGGTCAAGGGAGCACCTTCTATCCGTTCTTCGTAAGCACCATTGCTGCTGGCTTGGTGCCTCCCTTCTCCGAGTTCTTCTTCTCTGTCCTCCGCCATTATAAGCTACAGGCTCTGCATCTCCACCCCAACTCCGTCCTTCTCCTGGCGATCTTCGCCTATTACTGTGAGGCTCATGTACGGGTGCAGCCCTCAGTGGCCTTGCTGCGCCACTACTTCTACCTCCAGACCTCTCATGGTCCTGCTTCCGCGTGCGCGAGCTTCATCGCGTACGGTGGCGCCATTGCCATTTCGAACGCCGGGAAAAGGATTGAGGGCTTGAGGAGCAAGTGGGTCTTGGCGGATGCTGGGTGCATCCACCCTCGGCTGATCTTGCCCATGGAGCAACCCACGAGCTCCAGCGATTGGGGTCGAGCGGAGCTCGCGGACCCCCGCGCGAAGCTGGTGTTGGAGAAGATGGACGCGGATCTAAGGCCGGCCAACATGGCGATGGCGAAGCTGACCAGCGTGTCGCTGCCGAGAGAATTCCTGGAGCAGCAGCTGGCTCCGCTTCGGCAGGATCTTCTTGGCGCCGACCCTCGCTTGGTGGCCGGGCGCTTGGAGCTGGCTTCAGGATGGATTCGATCCGACGCTTCGATTCGGGCGGAGCTGGTCCAGGCCTCGACGGCTTGCGATGAGGAGAAGCAGGCCGTCCTTGAGGAGAAGGCTGCTCGTGACGCAGCCCTGGGGGAGGTGGTCGACGTCCGTGGTCGCTGCAAGGCGCTGGAGGATGAGCTGCAAGGCCTGCGGGACCAGCTCGCGAAAGAGGTCTGCCTTCGCCAAGAGCAGGAAGAAGGCGTGAGGGCTCGCGAGGTGGCCGTCAAGGAGAGGGAGGTCAAGCTTAGGAAGCGCCGCGACCGCCTAGGCGCGCTGGTGAAGGAGTTGGGGGCGAGGAAGGCCGAGCTGGACGACAAGGCTCTGGTTCTTGCCGAGGACCGTGTGGCCTTCACGGAGATGGAGGCGAAGGCTCGCTCCTCGCTGAGGACGCTTTACGACAGCGGCCTGGAGAGCCTGCTGGCTGGCACCAAGGACGGCCCCGCCAAGTTGCTACCCTTCCTAGTTCGTGCTCTTGAAGATGTTGCCCTTGGCCTTGGCCCCACGGCCGAGGCCGAGGCGCGTGTCTTGTCTTCTGCAGCGCTGACGCGGGTCCTCACCCACATCTACCTTCGCGATCCCGGCGTCAACCTCAACAGCCTGCTGGAGCTAGTAAGAGGCGAGCGTGCCGCTGCCGCTGCCGAGGCCGTGAAGGGTCGTGCGGAGGCTCTGTTGGGGAAGTTCCGGGCCTTCAGCACCAAGCCGAAGCAAGGCGCTGCCGACCCCACTTCTCCATGAGGCGAACCCACTCCGCGCTGCTCCACCGCCGACAAGTGACTCCGTCGTGGCTCCTGTCCTGCCTTTAATTCCTGCACATGTATCATGCCTCGGGGAGGCGTTTGAACTTGCGTTTGGCATTGAGATAACAGTGTGGACTATAATATTTGCTTTGGAATTCCTTGAGATTTATGCTTTTCCTTCCTACTTGCTTATGTTCTACACCGGCAGAGCCCGGCCCCGCGCATACCTCAGCCGCCGTTAGCCCCGACAGGAAACCAGGACGGGACCAAGGAGTGAGGGTCTACGTGACAAATTAGGCTCCCGAGTCGCGATGCTCAGGAGTCCCCCTTGGCGCACGAACATCAAGTAGGGAGGTATGATGTGGGTGGATCTACCGTTCTACGTCTGCAGAGCCCGGCCGCGCGCATACCTCAACCACCGTTAGCCTTTCGGAACTAAGGAGTGAGGGGCTACGTGACCAGTTAGGCTCCTGAGTCGCGATACTCAGGAGTCCCCCTTGACGCTCAAACGGCCTTCGTACCTTGGCTCCGCTCGGGGAGAGACGCACGACGAACCAGGCCCGGGGGGGCCTGGCTGGGCGGCGTGCCTCTGGGCGTGACCCAGGCGCAGCCCCCGTGCCCAGCCCCCTTGCGCGGCACTCCCGAGGGGAGGCGTTACGATGAGGCTAGACACTGAGCTCTGGGCTCCCTGAGGTTGATGCGGCCCGGGGGCCACCCTCAGTTGTTTATCACCAGCACGGAGCATAGCGCTTCCGTATGTGTACGGGCATAGCCGCTCCTCGGTAGTGTCGTCAGCCAGCGCGGAGCATGGTGCTTCCACTGGTACGTGGGAGTGGGCCCCCCTCCGGGAGGAGCCCCCGGGGCGTGTACAGCCCCGCCCTAACACGTGGCTGGCACGGTAGGGCCTGGCGAGGTGTATCTGGGCACCCGTGAGCCAGCGCGGGACTCACGGGGCCCTACCTCTAGGCGGGTTGCGCCTGGCACTGGGCCTTATCTTGTGATGTGTCCCTGCAAATTTGGTTAGATGTCGGCACTCTACGTCCTCGGGTCCTGGCCCTCGAGCTGGTCTCAGCCGTCGCTGGTATGCTAGGTCGCGATGCCGTGGACAAGGCCAGAGGGTGAGGGCTGGAGAGCCAGTAAGAGCCCTGAGTCGCGATGCTCAGGTACCCCCCCTTTAACGTGCAAGTGGTCGGCATGGAGAAGAGGAGGTGCCGTGGACCGGCATCAAATAATCAAGCATGGCGGGTCGAACGGATAACCGGAAATAAACGCAAAAGGGATACATGCCGCTGGGTCTGGCCCGAGCAACTTGGGGATGATGCAGCGCGAGGTATGCCCCCAACAAGGTAAGCTAACAACATGAAATAAAAGGGATAAGTGCCGTAGGGACAGACCCACGCGGCCTGGGAATAATGCAGCCCTGTGGGGGGGGGCGCTCCCAGCTGGAAATGAAACTTGTAAGATGTCACCTAATGATGTTGAGGACGAAGGACTGTTGGTGTAGCAGACTCGGTGGGCTGAGGAAGCCGATCCTCACGAGCCCCCAGGCCTAGGGGCCTCGGGAGGCTCCGGAGGCGCTGGTGGCTCCTCGCGGACCATCTCCATCTCCGCCAGGGCTGCGGAACGCCTGGCCTCTTGTGCCTCCATGATGCCCCTCATAAGGCGCTGGTACGCGGCAGCCGCATTCGGTAAGCCGTAAGGCATGCGAACGTAGCTGTGGGGTGGACCTCCATAGCACCCCACTCGT
This sequence comes from Triticum dicoccoides, assembly GCF_002162155.2. Classification (NCBI taxonomy): domain Eukaryota; kingdom Viridiplantae; phylum Streptophyta; class Magnoliopsida; order Poales; family Poaceae; genus Triticum; species Triticum dicoccoides. The sequence goes on from NC_041392.1 coordinate 414,872,595, forward strand.
GAGGGCCAGAGGCGCTTCAGAGAGGCGACTCGATTGAGCCCTGGTATGTCGATGCAGACGCGCAGCGCACCATCCTTGCCTGGATGGGGAGCCACTGCTGGTAGGCGGCGGCCGCCTTTCATGACTCTTGACTCCTGTAGCTACTGAATGGCCTTGCTGACGAACTCCTAAGGGTCTGGCTCTCCTTTCCTTACTCCTTCTTGAGGGAAACATGCTTCGAAACACGCCTCCATGTGGTGCCCAAGCGCCTCCCTCGTGACCCTAGCCAGGTCGGTGGCCCTCCAGGGGAGAGCCCTCGAGCCCTGCCTGAGGAGGGCGTCGGGCGCACTTTCCTATGCGATGGAAGGAGGTTCCCCCTGGGCAGGCGCGGGCCCAGAGGGGCCTGCCTCCTGAGGGGCCGGGCCGAACGATGTCTTCTTCTTCTTGGGGGCGGTCTCGGGAAGCCTCCTGCTTCCGCGATCCGGGTCTTCTTGTGACGCAGCCTGAAAGGTTCGCTCCAGGGAACACACCGCGTCCTTCTCTTCACAGGGCACCGTGATGACTCCGCCACTTCCTAGCATCTTAGGGACGTTGTAGCCGTGGTGAGTTACGACCATGAACTTGGCCAGCGCTGGGTACCCAAGGATGGCATTGTACGGCAGGCGAATGTGAGCGACATCGAAGTCGATGAGCTCGGTGCAGTAGTTGTCGCGTGCCCCAAATGTGACAGGGAGGCGGACCTGCCCAATCGGGACCGTGGAGCCGTCGGTGACTCTGGAGAAAGGCTTGGTTGGCTGAAGTTGGCTGTAGGGCACTTGGAAATTGTTGAATGTTTCCACGGACAAGATGTTGAGCCCTGCCCCACCATCGATGAGGGTCCTGGTGACCACCACGTTGCTGATGATTGGGGAACAAAGCATCGGGAGGACTCCGGCTGTAGCCGCACACTTGAGCTGATCTGCTGAGCTGAGCGTGATGGCGCACGCCGACCACCTGAGAGGGTGCATGGCTTCGAGCTTGGGGAGGACTACATTCACTACGCGGGCGAACTGCTTGAAGATGCGTTGAGAGGCTGGGGCTTGAGCCCCGCCCAGGATGCAGGCGATCGCGCGCGGCTCCTAGAAGCCCCCAGCCCCCTCGTCCTGGTGGCGGTCCTCGTTCCTCCTTGGCTGCGGCGGGAGCGGAGGGAGGCCTGCATTGCCTTGCGGGCGATCCTCGCGAGGCTAATCCCTCCAATCTCCCTCGCGAGGCGGATCTTGCCAGCGATCCTCGCGAGGTTGATCGTGCCACCCTTGGTGCGGGCCATGGTCTTCCCAGCATCCTGCGTTCCTTCCTCCTCCTCGACCGTAGCCCCGGTCATCGCGGTCGGGGCGACGGCCGATCCTTCCTTCTCACACGGCTCGGAGCTCTTGACATTCGTTGGTGTTGTGGGTGTGGAGGCCGTGGTACACACAGTATCGACTGCCCTTGGGAGGTTTGGGCAGATCTCTGCCCCGCTTGGTGTCTGGTTCTGCCGCGAGCATGACAGCCCCCTTGTGCTTCACATCCTTGGCCTTGGGCTTCTTCTCTTCTGGGTCTGCGGCAGGCAGCTCGAGGAGGGAGAGACGCCCTTCCTCGGCCCTGGCACACTTGGTTGCCAAGTTGAACAGCTCCAAGGAAGTGCACAGGTCTTCATGCATCGCCAGCTCCTCCTTCATCTTGACATCGCGCACGCTGTCGGAGAAGGCTGAGATGATGGCCTCCTCAGTCACCTTGGGAATCTTGAGGCGTGCGTTGTTGAAGCGCTGGATGTACTTCTGCAGGGTCTCCCCGGGTTGTTGCTTGATGCGGCGCATGTCGCTCACGACGGGAGGCCGGTCGTGAGTACCTTGGAAGTTGGCGATGAAGCGGGTGCGCATCTCGTCCCAGGAGGAGATCGTGCCTGGGGCCAGGTTCAGGAGCCAGGTGCGGGCCCCGTCCTTGAGCGCCATGGGAAACCAGTTCGCCATGACCTTCTCGTCTCCGTTGGCAGCTTCGATGCCCAGCTCATAGAGCTGGAGGAACTCCGCAGGGTCGGCCGTGCCATCGTAACGAGGAGGCAGGTCTGGCTTGAACTTGCCGGGCCACGCGAAGCTGTGTAGCTCGGTGGTGAAGGCACGGCAGCCTGCTGTGGCCACGGGAGGCCTTGGGTGACGAAGAGCGTGGTCTTGCATGTCCCCACGCGCTGCAGCTGGGAGCAGCACGGGGTCTTGGCGTGCGGGAGCAGGAGCATGGTCGCGACGTGCTGGAGCAGGGAGCGCCCAGGCAGCTTCTTGCGGGCGAGGGACTTCTTGGCAGCTCTGCTCTTGCCGCGCTGGCACCTGACGGAGCGGGTTCCGCCCAGGGGCCACGCGCCTTGGAGCCATGGCGCCTTCTTGAGGAGGAGGCGGCCGGGGCGCCGCCGGAGCCTCGTCGCCCGCGCGGGGCGGGGTGCGGTGCAGCGAAACGGATGGCGCAGGAGAGCCCCCTGCGGTGCGGACGAGCTCGGCGATGCAGTGAAGCCATTCTTCATAGACGTCGTCGACGGGACGGTAGCGCAGGAGCTCGTTTGCCGCGATGAGCGCAGCTCAAGCCTCCATGGGTGCGCGGAGCATGCGGGACGAAGAACCAGCTGGGGTGAGCGAGGGAGTAGCGGTGCGGCCGTCTTGCGCACTGACGGATGCTGAGGCGATGCTTGCTTCTCGTCCCCCGCCGGGCCGGTGGCGGCATTGACGGCACGTGACGGGGAACGGCGAGGACGCCCACCGACAGGAGCCGTCTGGGCGATGCGGGAAGCGAGAGCGGCCCGGCGCTCAGCGCGGGCCCGACGAGCGTCAAACATGGGCGCGATGGTCGGAGGAGAACGGGGTGGTGGAAGACGAATTCTGGCGCACCCCTACCTGGCGCGCCAAATGTTGGATTTCGGGTTCCGTCAGACCCTTGAGGTTCGAACACTGGGGTGCGTGCGGAGATTTCGCCTTCTACCTACCTGCACCCCTCCACCTCGCTAAGATCTAAGCTATGGAAAGAACAACACAAGAGACGGAAGGTTTATACTGGTTCGGGCCACCGTTGTGGTGTAATACCCTACTCCAGTGTGTGGTGTGGTGGATTGCCTCTTGGGCTGATGATGATGAACAATACAAGGAAGAACAGCCTCGCGAGGGCCTGTTCTTTGCTGGGGGGGACGAACTGCTAGGAGGAGTTCAGTCACCCTTCTCTCTCTCTGATTTCGATCCGATCCTTGATCCTCGATCTCTGTCTCTAACCTTCCTTTTACCTCGAACCGAACCCTGATCCTTGTGGGTGGCTGGTCCTATTTATAGGCAATGGCACTGGGCCTCTTCCCAAATATTGAGCGGGAAGGGCGCCAACAATTGGCCATTTTGAAGGGGAACATCTAGTACACTTATCCTGACTAAAGTTGGTCCTCGCCTGCACAAAGCTCTGGTGGTGACGCCGTCTTGGGCTCCACGATGACCTCCGTCTTGCGGTCCTCCTGGTCTTGGTCTTGTTGCACCGAAACGGCAACCTTTGCCTGATGCCTCGGTACTCCGCGGCTGCGCTTGCCCCCTTTGCACCAAAGGGGAAAGGAGGACACTGCACGGGCTGGCGCCCGCCTGGCGCCCTTGGTCGTCATGGCTTGCGTCACGGGCACCTCGTGAGGTACCCCGCCTTGATCTCTCCGCCTCCTCGCGAGCCAGCCTGGTGAGGCCGTGCCTGAGGAAGCTCCGTGTCGTCCACCTCGCGAGGCTTGGCCCCTCGCGAGGGTCTTGGGTCCGTGTTGATGAAGATGGGCCGTGCTGGGCCCCCCTTTGAGCCACGCCGCAGGCCGCAGGCAGGCATGTCTGGGGACCCCCGTTCCCAGAACGCCGACAAAAAAACCTCAAAAAATGTTCAAATCAAACAACAAAAACTCAAGGCTTTCATAGGCGGCCAGGCCTAAAAATCAAGTGCTTTCACGGGCCGCACAACCACTGAGTTAAACCTTTATACAAACCTTATAAGCCGGACTTCACACAACCAATCGCCGTTTTAACTTTGACAAGTTCAGGGTCCATATAAGATTGACTTGTCAAAAGTACAGCGAGTCGTTCCAGGATTACCTGGGCGGAGTGGCAGACTTAAAAAGGCAGGATAACCCAGGGTGTTAGGTGAATACACCTGGCTTCCAAGCCTGGCTTTTAAGCCTATTACAAGGGTTATAAAAACTCTTGTCCTTTAGAACAAAGAGCCCCCAAGCAATATTTTTGAGCTGTGCTCAATGGGCACCTATGTTTGAGTTGTGCTTTTGCAACTGACTCTCTTTGGTCCCTTTAACCTGGGTAGCAAGCCCCCAAGTTATATAT
>NC_041392.1:414877283-414887344 GCF_002162155.2 Triticum dicoccoides
ATCATAACTTCGCTTTATAAAGCATAAGCCCCCAAGTGACCAAAAACTCGTTATTTAAAGAGAAAATGACAGAGGCCCTACTTTAAGAGGGATGCCGACTTTATTATATTGATCACAATATATACATTGTCAAAATATGTACATCAGAAGAGTCAGTGGCTCAGGTGTTGTAAGGCCGAAGATGAACAATATTCCACGGCCGGTGGGTCTCCTCCTCTGAATTACGTGAGTCTTTGTGCTCTCGAACATCGATAAGGTAGTAGGACCCATTGTTGAGATTCTTACTGACCACAAAAGGTCCTTCCCAAGGGGGGGATAACTTGTGCATATTGGTTTGATCCTGGATAAGCCGGAGCACCATACCACCTTCTTGAAAAGTTCTGGTTTTAACCCGACGGCTGTGATAATGGTGCAGATCTTGCCGGTAGATCGCTGAACGAGCCGCCGCGATATCATGCTCCTCATCTAACAGGTCAAGTGCTTCCTGACGTACCTTTTCATTGTCAGCTTCAACATAAGCCGCCACATGCGGTGAGTCATGACGGATGTCACTAGGGAGAACCGCCTCTGCTCCGTAAACCATGAAGAAGGGTGTGTAACCCATAGATCTGTTGGGGGTGGTATTAATGTTCCATAACACAGAAGGTATATCCTCCACCCAACAACCTGGCATCCTCTGTAAGGGAACCATAAGCCGGGGCATGATGCCTCTTAGGATCTCTTGATTGGCTCTCTCAGCTTGACCATTAGATTGGGGGTGAGCCACTGATGACACATCAAGCTAGATATAATCACGTTGACAAAATTCTTTCATAGCACCCTTGGATAGACTAGTGCCATTATCAGTTATGATACTATGGGGAAAGCCAAAACGGAAAATCACCCTTTTAAGGAACTGAACCACCGTCGCCGCGTCACATTTATTGACCAGCTCAGCCTCAACCCACTTTGTAAATTTGTCAACCGCCACCAGGAGATGTGTCTTTTTGTCCTTGGACCTTTTGAAAGGTCCAACCATATCAAGCCCCCAAACTGCAAACGGCCAAGTAATCAGAATCATCCTTAATTCTTGAGCCGACACATGGGCTCGTCGTGAAAATTTCTGACATCCATCACACCTACTAACCAGGTCTTCAACGTCAGCATGAGCCGTCAGCCAATAAAATCCATGACGAAAAGCTTTAGCCACGAGAGACTTTGAACCGACATGATGACCACAGTCTCCTTCATGAATCTCACGCAGGATTTCACGACCCTCTTTTGGAGAAACACAACGTTGAAAGGCCCCTGTAACACTGCAGTGATGCAGCTGTCCATTGACAATTGTCATTGACTTAGACCACCGGTTTATCTGCCTGGCTAAGGTTTCATCCTCTGGTAACTCGCCCCGGGTCATATAAGCCAAATAAGGGACTGTCCAATCCGGGATAGCATGAATAGCCTCCACCAATTGTGCTTCTGGGTTAGGAATAGCAAGATCCTCCTCTATAGGCAACTTGACTGAGGGGTTATATAAAATATCCAAGAAAGTATTGGGTGGCACCGTCTTACGCTGAGAACCCAGCCGGCTTAAAGCATCAGCCGCCTCATTCTTCCTCCGATCAATATGCTCGACCTGATAACCCTTGAAATGACCCGCAATAGCATCAACCTATCGACGATAAGCCACCATGAACGGATCCTTAGAATCCCAAGTACCAGAAACTTGTTGAGCCACCAAATCCGAGTCACCAAAGCACCTCACCCGGCATAGGTTCATCTCCTTAGCCACCCGAAGACCATGGAGCAGGGCCTCATACTCAGCTGGATTGTTAGTGCAAGTGAACATCAAATGGAGAACATAAGAAAATTTATCACCTCGAGGGGAAGCTAGCACAACTCCAGCCCCCGAGCCCTCCAATTGCCTGGACCCATCAAAGTGAATAGCCCAATATGTGTTATCCTGCTTTTCCTCAGGCCTCTGCAGCTCTGTCCAGTCATTGATGAAATCCACTAGTGCTTGAGACTTGATGGCCGTGCAAGGCATATACTTCAAACCATGAGGTCCAAGCTCAATGACCCATTTGGCTATCCGACCTGTAGCTTCTCTGTTCTGGATAATATCCCCTAAGGGAGCCGAGCTTACCACAATGATAGGATGGCCCAAAAAATATTGCTTAAGCTTCCGACTGGCCATGAACACCCCATACACAAGCTTCTGCCAGTGCGGATACCTCTGCTTGGACTCGATAAGCACCTCGCCGATGTAATAAACTGGCCTTTGAACCGGATATTCCTTGCCCGCCTCCTTCCGTTCCACCACAATGGCTATGCTCACAGCCTGGTCATTAGCAGCCACATATAACATCAACGGATCCTTATCAACAGGGGCAGCAAGAACAGGCGGCTCAGCCAGCTGTTTCTTTAAGTCCTCAAACGCTGCATTAGCGGCATCACTCCAGACAAAGTTATCCGTCTTTTTCATCATTTGATATAGAGGGATAGCCTTCTCTCCCAACCGGCTTATGAACCGGCTTAAGGCCGTAATACGACCCGCCAGTCATTGAACATCATTGATACACGCCGGCTTAGCTAAAGAAGTGATGGCTTTGATCTTCTCTGGATTAGCTTCAATGCCTCTGTTAGAAACCAAAAAACCCAAAAGCTTGCCCGCCGGCACACCAAAAACGCACTTTGCCGGGTTAAGCATCATCTTATAAACCCGGAGGTTATCAAAGGTCTCCTTCAAATCATCTATCAAAGTCTCCTTCTTTCTGGATTTCAGTACAATATCATCCACTTAAGCATGAAAATTGCGCCCAATCTGATTATGAAGACAGTTCTGCACACAGCGCTGGTAAGTAGCCTGGGCACTCTTGAGCCCAAAAGGCATAAACACAATATCATGTAATGGTCGGTCAGCCGCATTGTGCGATGGTGGTATGTATTCCGGCGCCTCATCGTCGAACTGAGGTAGCAATTTGCGCTTCGGGTAGCTTTTGGTTGGGCGCTTGAGGCCGTATTCTTTGGCTGCTAGGACATCAGTTCATTTATTGTTGAGCAGATCTTGGTCAGCTTGAAGCTGTTGCTGCTTCTTTTTCAGGCTCCTTGCAATGGCTATCAGCTGGCGCTTGAAGCGCTCCTGCTCAAGTGGTTCCTTAGGCACGATGAAATCCTCGGTGCCAAGGCTTGCCTCGTCCTCACATAGCGGAAGATAATTGCCGTCCTCTAACTCTTCATGCATGGCTTGTTTTCCAAGGTTGACCTGCCCATCTTCCCATTCATCTTGCTCAGTAGCTGTGTCAACGGGGTCTTCGTTGTCTTCATCACCCTCCGGAGTATTATCTTCTCCTGTGCCAGTGTTGCTATCTCTACTGCGGCGTGACTTAGAGCGGCGCCGTTGACGCCGGCGCTTTGATTGTATTTCCGAAGGTTTATCTTCTACTGGGTCTTCCTTGTCATCGCCGCTGTTCTCCTTTGGTGCATCCACCATGTATACATCATACGAGGAAGTGGCCGTCCAGTGTCTGGTGAACGACGGGTTCTGGGCCTCTTCTTCTCCGGCATCGTCGTCCATACCATCGATGTCATCGGAGCCGTAATCAAGCGTGTCGATTAAATCCTCGATAGTGGCTATAAAGTGGGTGGCGGGTGGGGAGCGAAATTTTCCACCATCAGCCCCTAGTTCGAACCGGACATAGTTTGACTGTGGGTCCCACGCCAAGGACAGGTTCTTTAAAGAGTTTAGCACATTGCCCAAGGGCGAGTGCTGGAAGATGTCTACGATGCTGAACTCGAAGATCGATAAACGATCAAGTTCGGCGTCCGCGGGCTCACATGGTTCGGAACTTATGGCCGGAGACGAGTCCGGAGTTCCGGTGACACAGATATCGTGTGAGGTAAGGTCCATAAGCGGCTCCAACGCCGGGGAATCTATGGCCTCCATGGTGGGGTTGAGCCTCCGATCCTTAGATGGCGCAGTATGCTCCGGATCTAAGGCCAGAGCGGTTGCATGAGCTATCTCCTGAATGCAGTCCGATGACAGATTTAGGTCATGTTCATCGAGGTGACCAGGAGCGGTCGCCGCAGTCTCAGATCCGGCGAAGATCAAATCTCCACGGATGTCCGCGACGTAGTTCAAGCTCCCAAATCTGACCTGATGGCCAGGGGCGTAGCTTTCGATCTGCTCCAGATGGACGAGCGAGTTGGCCCGGAGTGCGAAGCCGCCGAACACGAAGATCTGTCCTGAGAGGAAGACTCCCCCCTGGACGGCATAGTTGTGGATGATTGAAGGAGCCATCGAACCTCTTGACGACGACATAGTGGAACTCTCAATGAAAGCACCAATGTTGGTGTCAAAACCGGCGGATCTCGGGTAGGGGGTCCCGAACTGTGCGTCTAAGGTTGATGGTAACAGGAGACAAGGGACACGATGTTTACCCAGGTTCGGGCCCTCTCTATGGAGGTAATATCCTATGTCCTGCTTGATTGATATTGATGAATATGAGTATTACAAGAGTTGATCTACCATGAGATCGTAATGGCTAAACCCTAGAGGCCTAGCTTGTATGGCTATGGTAATGAATATCCCCCCTTGGGACTAAGTCCTCCGGTTTATATAGACACCGGGAGGATCTAGGGTTACACATGGTCGGTTACAAAGAAAGGAATCTACATATTTGGTCACCGAGCTTGCCTTCCACACCAAGGAGAGTCCCATCCAGACACGGGTGCAGTCTTCGGTCTTCGTGTTCTTCAAAGCCCATCAGTCCGGCCCATGGCTAATAGGTCGGATGCTCGAGGACCCCTTAGTCCAGGACTCCCTCACCAATCACTCTGGTAAGTCTTCAAGGTAGACTTCCAAACCTTCACAAACTTTGTTCACCGGTGATCCACAATGACTCTTGGATGATCAGAACGCGAGGCCTAACCGGCTGGAGGATTCACAGTCCTCGGGTGTAATAAGTCTTCAGATCACGCAGATAGAAAGACTTCAATGATGCCTAACACTCTTTGGCTCTGGGTGTTTAGGGCTTTGTCCTCGCAAGGATTTCTCTCAGAGGCTTTGAGTTGGGTTGCTGTCAAAACGGCAAAAGCCGCGCACTAACTCTGAGCAGCCACCAATTTATGGTGTAGGGTGTGGGCTATTTATAGCCACGAGGCAACCCAACCTGATTTGTCTGAAATGACCCTGGGTCAGTAAGGAACTGACACATATCCAACGGTCAGATTTCAAACACACACGGCAGCTTGACTTGGGATACAAGTAAAGCTGACTCATCTAGCTCTGGATAAGATTTTCTCTCATTGTCTTTGCTCGAAGACATAGGATTTGGTTGAGCATCACTTCAGTCACTCTGACTTTGTTCACTTGGACCCCACTTAGCAGTACGGTGGTTCCTATGAATCAACAAAGAAGAAAAGGAAACTACGAAACAACTATGTCTTCGCAATCCATAGTCTTCATACGATGTATTCTCATGTCATAGTCTTCAATGTGAAACTCTTCACAGACCACCATTGTCTTCAATGTCTTCACACATTTTTAGGGGTCATCTCTGGTAGTTAAACCGAATCAATGAGGGACTACTACCTGTGTTATCCTGCAATTCTCACAAACACATTAGTCCCTCAACCAGGTTTGTCGTCAATACTCCAAAACCAACTAGGGGTGGCACTAGATGCACTTACAATCCCCCCTTTTTGGTGATTGATGACAAACTGATTGAAGTTTTCAATGGGGATAAAAGGATGTGATATTGTAAGGATAAGGTATTGTCTTCATAAGTAGCAAAAGGCTCCCCCTGAAGATGTGCATATAAATAATTTGCGTTTGAATGCAAATGCACATGGCAGGTTTTACTTGTGGAGATCCTCTTCAGCTTATGAAGACAATTCATCATGCATGGAAGAATAAAATGAAGATAATGACATACATAATGAAAAATAGACGTCTGCGGAATGACTTCGTGCGGAATTTATCATTGCACATGCGGAATTCATCATCGCATCACATAGTTAACAAAAAGGTAGCAGACGACCATCAAGTTTAAGTGTTAGAACTCAAAGAACCGAAAGTATCAAAAGCGAGAGTTGTAAACACTTGGCAAAAAGTATAGCAATCACCCATAAGGACCCGCTTGAAGACTATCAACTCATATGCTTCTCCCCATTTTGTCAGTAAGGACCAAAAAGGTTTGAAGACATCGAGCTTCTACTCGTTCCCATGGGGAGGAGAAGGTGCAGGGTCAACGTTGGAGTCCGGTGGTGCAGAAGAGCTTGGTGCAGTGTCGATTCGCAGCAAAGTTGTAGTTGGTGAAGTAGCATCATCTTCATCATCAAAGACTCTGGCATTGACAGGTGCCGCCGAGGAGGAGTACTCAGAGTCTTTGAGTGAGGGAGCCCGACGCAAGAGAGCGTTCCTGGGAGGAGTGGAATCAAATTTGAATCGCTCTGTGAAGCCATCCTGTTGAAGATCATCTTCAGAGATTAGCAATGTTAGAGTCTTCCACGACCGCCGACAGGTTTCATGCGTGACAAAGGCATTCTGGGTGGCAAGATTTTGAATGCGATTAACGCCCACCAAGAGACTCTGCATCTGACGCTTGAGCCAGTCATGATGCTTATCCTATTTCTGATGTAATGATGTAATGCCATGAGAAGCTCTCGATCATTGAGAGCGCGAGATCGCTTCCGAGGCCTTTGAGCCATGGTGCTTTTCAGTGGCTTCAGTGTTTGCACGACGAGGTGCACGAGTGTTACCAGCCAAAGGATAAACACGAGTGGCAGCAAGAACTCCTTCAATGGGTTGGGTGAAGCTTGGTGATCGACATTGTGAAGATATAGTGGCTCCTTAGCAGGTTCAGGGTAGATGGCTTCGACAGACATATCAACTTCGTGCAAGAAGACGAGATGATTGCACGCAGAGGGCTGATAGTTGACAAAAGAGTGAAGCTTGATGAGGCGCTGATATGTCTCCAACGTATCTATAATTTTTGATTCCTCCATGCTATATTATCTACTATTTTGGGCATTATTGGGCTTTATTATACACTTTTATATTATTTTTGGGACTAACCTATTAACCGAAGGCCCAGCCCAGAATTGTTGTTTTTTGCCTGTTTTAGGGTTTCTAAGAAAAGGAATACCAAACGGAGTCCAAACGGAATGGAACCTTCGGGAATGTGATTTTCTCAACAAACAAGACCCGGGAGACTTGGACCCTACGTCAAGACACAAAAGAGGAGGCCACGAGGTAGGGGGGCGCGCCCACCCCCACCAGGCGCGCCCTCCACCCTCGTGGGCCCCCTATTGCTCTAACGACGTACTCCTTCCTCCTATATATACCTACATACCCCCAAACGATTAGATACGGAGCCAAAAACCTAATTCAACCGCCGCAACTTTCTGTATCCACGAGATCCCATCTTGGGGCATGTTCCGAGCTCCGCCGGAGGGGGCATCGATCACGGAGGGGTTCACATCAACACCATAGCCCCTCCGATGAAGTGTGAGTAGTTTACCTCAGACCTATGGGTCCATAGTTATTAGCTAGATGGCTTCTTCTCTCTTTTTGGATCTCAATACAATGTTCTCCCCCTCTCTTGTGGAGAACTATTCGATGTAATATTCTTTTTGTGGTGTGTTTGTTGAGACCGATGAATTGTGGGTTTATGATCAAGTCTATCTATGAACAATATTTGAATCTTCTCTGAATTCTTTTATGTATGATTGGTTATCTTTGCAAGTCTCTTCGAATTATCAGTTTGGTTTGTCCTACTAGATTGATCTTTCTTGCAATGGGAGAAGTGCTTAGCTTTGGGTTCAATCTTGCGGCGTCCTTTCCCAGTGATAGTAGGGGTAGCAAGGCACGTATTGTATTGTTGCCATCGAGGATAACAAGATGGGGTTTTCGTCATATTGCATGAGTTTATCCCTCTACATCATGTCATCTTGCTTAAGGCATTACTCTATTTTTAACTTAATACTCTAGATGCATGCTGGATAGCGGTCGATGAGTGGAGTAATAGTAGTAGATGCAGGCAGGAGTCGGTCTACTTGTCTCGGACGTGATGCCTATATACATGATCATACCTAGATATTCTCATAACTATGCTCAATTCTGTCAATTGCTCAACAATAATTTGTTCACCCACCGTAGAATAGCTATGCTCTCGAGAGAAGCCACTAGTGAAACCTATGGCCCCCGGGTCTATCTTTATCATATTAATCTCCTACTACTTAGTTATTTCCTTTTCTCTTTACTTTGCCTTTATTTTACTTTGCATCTTTATCACAAAAATACCAAAAAAATTATCTTATCATATCTATCAGATCTCACTCTTGTAAGTGGCCGTGTAGGGATTGACAACCCATATTCGCGTTGGTTGCGAGGATTTATTTGTTTTGTGCAGGTACGAGGGACTCGCGCGTAGCCTCCTACTGGATTGATATGTTGGTTCTCAAAAACTGAGGGAAATACTTACGCTACTTTGCTGCATCATCCCTTCCTCTTCAGGGAAAACCAACACAGTGCTCAAGAGGTAGCAAGAAGGATTTTTGGTGCCGTTACCGGGGAGGTCTACGCAAAAGTCAACATACCAAGTACCCATCACATACCCTTATCTCCCGCATTACATTATTTGCCATTTGCCTCTCGTTTTCCTCTCCCCCACATCACCCTTGCCGTTTTATTCGCCCTCTCTGTCTATCCTCCATCTCTTTCTCTATTTGCCTCTTTCTGCCCACTTGCTTTTTGTTTGCTTGTGTGTTAGTTCGTTTGCTTGTCACGATGGCTCCACCTAAATTTGGTGATCTCCACCTTAAAAGGCTAGAAGAGATCGAAAGCAATGTCAGGAGTTTTATGGTTTTGCAATTTGAACATAATAGTTTCTTCAGAAACGAGCTTAAGGAACAGAAAAGTTTTTTGAGTTTTATGAATAAAGAGCTTGATGATATGTCTAAAGAATTCGATGGTTTAAGATCCCAGACTGCTCGTCTTGAGAAATTGACTGCTGAAATTTCGGATAAGCAGGCCACCTTTGTTAGTAGGATGGCCGCTAAACCGGATTGCTATGAAAATAATGATGAAGATCTAAAAGTTATTGATGTGTCCCCTATTAAATCTTTGTTTTGCAATATGAATCTTGATAATGATGGGACTGAATATGATCCACATTTACCTAGAAGGCGTTCCAAGAATTTGGAATTTTTTGATCTTGATGCTAAAATTGATAAAAGTGGGATTGAAGAAATTAAAACCCTAGATGTTGCTAAACCCACTATTATGGATTTCAAGGAATTTAACTATGAAAATTGATCTTTGATTGATTGTATTTCCTTGTTACAATATGTGCTAAATTCTCCTCATGCTTATAGTCAAAATAAAGCATTTACTAAACATATCGTTGATGCCTTGATGCAATCTTATGAAGAAAAACTTGAATTGGAAGTTTCTATCCCTAGAAAGCTTTATGATGAGTGGGAACCAACTATTAAAATTAAAATGAAAGATCGTGAATGCTATGCTTTATGTGATTTGGGTGCTAGTCATTACAAAAAAAAGACACATCCGTGACATTTTGGGCTGAACGATTTTTTTTCTGTCATACATATGACACTTCTATGACGATAATTGTGACAAAACCGGGTATCATCATAGATGTGGTGGGCTCCTACTTCTATGACAAAAAATCATGACAGAAAATGGGCTTTTTGTCCTGGGCGGGCTGGAGACGCAGCTGCATGACATTCTTTGTGCCATCCATGACGGAAAAAACCATGGTAGAAGCGAGGGGGAGGAAAATTTCGGGGAGTTCCCGGTTACGGTGCGAGGTCGGGGGCCGAGCGATGCGCGTTTCTCTCATACACGTATGCGCATGTGTGCGAGGCGTTGGCTCTAACTGAACCCGAGCGAGCCGTTGGGCTCTAACTGAACCCGAGCGATTGCACTGCAGGCTACGCGTTACTGAACCCGAGCGATCGATCGATGGATGTTAACTGAACCCGATCCAGCGATTCCTTCGCTACTGCTGCTAACTGAAGCCGATCGATGCTGCCTCTAGGATGAACAGTGAGTGTTG
>NC_041392.1:414887909-414971212 GCF_002162155.2 Triticum dicoccoides
CCTCTGGATGAACAGGACCCCGTGGTGTGGTGGAGGGTTGGATGAACAGTAGACGGTGGAGGGGCCGTGGAGGGGTGGTTGAACAGGACCCCATGGTGTGGAGGGCTAGATGAACAGTAGACGGTGGAGGGGTGGTTGAACAGTAGCCAGTGGAGTAGCGCGTGGTGGAGGCTGGATGAACAGGAGCCCGTGGAGGCTGGAGGAGGTCGACGGTAGCCCGTGAAGGCTGGAGGAGGTCGACGGTGGAGATGAACAGTATCCCGTGGAGTCCCGTTTTACGGTACGCCACACCCCTCCCGATGAACAGGACCCCCGTTTCGACCGTAGGATGTCCGTTTCATCCGTTTTGTGGTATGGCACACCCCTCCCGATCAACAGGACCCCCGTTTCAACCGTAGGAGGTCCGTTTCGTCCGTTTTGCGGTACGCCACACCCCTCCCGATCAACAGGACCCCCGTTTCGACTGTAGGAGGTCCTTTTCCTCCGTTTTGCGATATTCCAGACCCCTCCCGATCAACAGGACCCCGTTCAGGCCTCGTTTCCATCGCCTGTTCCGTCCAAACCCTCCCGATGAACACGACCACGCATTCCGTTCCGACCTAGCGGTTGGCTCCCACGCGTTCCATTGCCTCCCAATGAACACGACGCATTCCATTGCCTCCCCATGAACACGACGCATTCCATTGCCTCCCCATGAACACGACGACGACGCTGTTTCTCCATTCCGACCCAGCCATGTACACGAGCCCTGGCCGTACGTATGCACGAGTAGGCATTCGAGACCCTTCCCGTATGTACGTACGTGGCTGTATTTTCTTTTGCACCCTGGCCGCTGTACATATGTGTACATGCTACGTGCGCGCCTCTACTACGACACGTGTACGCCTCTACTACGACACGTGCGCTCCTCTACATCGACCAATATATATGTACGTACACGTTCACGACTAGAATGACAATGCTACGTACGCTTCGACCAGGTGGGTCCCAACTGTCAGGCACTTCCTTGCGTGCGAAGATGTAGCTGGTGGGTCCCAGCAGTCAGGGGGGCGAATCGTTCTGTTTTTTTGCCCGGACGCACTTCCTTGCATGCGAAGGTGTAGCTGGTGGGTCCCAGCAGTCAGGGGGAAACGTTTTTTTTGCGAAATACGGTGGCCCGTCCGGTGGGTCCCCGCTGTCAGGTGGAGGAATAATTATTTTGCACGTAATAAGGAGGCACTTCCTTGCTGCGGCCGTGGACCCAGCTGTCAGCCTCTCCATGTACATTCCATGTCCGATGGAAGCCGTTCCTTGACCACATTGACCACGCCGCGCTGAGAGCACCAGGGCGGTGGACGACGGCGAGGCCTAGGAAGGGGACGACGTGGAGCCGGGGAAGACGCGGCAGTGGATGCCCACACGTAGAGGAGTACGAGGGTTCACTGGTTCGCTACGATGTGAGGCTGCTGTCACCGCAGAATAACAGGGGGTGTGGGTGAGTAGAGGGATGGCCTGGCTAGCGGTGGGAGTAGTAGGGGGCGGTGAGGCCTTCGCCGCATCGCATACGACCATGAGAGGCAGGAGCACAAGGCACGACCGGCGCTGGTTTGGGCGGCTGGAGCAAGAAGACCAGAGGTTGAAGAAGCACTATGGCCGTTGGATGGACATCATACTGTCACTGGAGCTAGAATCGTGCATATATTGACTAACTTGACAAAGCCCTCCGTCGCCGTCAACTTAGTAGGCCCACAAGTCAGCCTGCCACTATACTGGGTCCCAGGTAACAGGGGGAGTATTCATTTTTTTGTGCGTAATAAGGAGGCACTTCCTTGCGTGCGAAGATATAGCTGGTGGGTCCGAGCTGTCAGCGGCGGTAACGTTTTTTTCATGAAATACAGAGGCCCTTTCGGTGGGTCCCTGATGTCAGGTGGAGGAATCATTATTTTCCGCCTAATAAGGAGGCATTTCCTTGCGTGCGGCCGTGGACCCAGCTGTTGGCCTCTCCACGTACAATCCACTTCAGATGCATGTCGTTCGTTGACCATGTTGACCAGGCCGCGCCGAGAGCACCAGGGCGGTGGACGATGGTGAGGCCTAGGAAGGGAACGACACGGAGGCAGGGAAGACTCGGCAGTTGTTTCCCACGCGGAGGGGAGTACGACTGTACAAGGGTGTACTGGTTCGTCTGCCGTCGCCAGAGAATAACAACAAGTGTAGGTAAGTAGAGGGATGGATAGGCCAGCGATGGGAGTACGGTGGGGCGGTGAGGCTTGCGTGGCAACACAGCCGGCCGCGAGGAGGAGGGAGCAGGCAGTCCTCCCACCGGTGCTTGTTTGAGCGGCTGGAGAAGGAAGAGCAGAGATTGAAGAAGCACGACGACCGTTCGATGGACATCCAACAGTCACTGCTTGTGCGTCAACCTTTTTTTAGGAAAGCCTCAAATCTGTGGAAAACAACATACAACCCATTTGCTATTTCTTAAGGTTTTTTTGGAGCCCATATTCTTTTTGTTAGCATTACAACCCATATTGTGGCCACGGTTAAAAAATTATACGAAATTTTGCATATTTCGGTGCGGTCCGAACTATTTTTAATCCTGAAATTTCGACTCGCATTCAAACTGATTATAAAAATAAATGTATATCAATATAAAATCCAAAAAATTCTCCACGCATAAAAATTAATGTAATTTAAAATCTCGGAATGAAAAAAAAGATACTTGAAACTAATTGCCGGTTTGATGTGTTTTAAAAATGTACAACCCATTTCTCATTACTGATGGGCCATTTTCTCGGCCAGCCGAATGAAAGCTCTCCTCGTCTTGAAAGATTTGCAGCCCAACAGGTCTAACAAAGCGACTTACTTGGCAAATCACAAAAAAACTAGGCTGTGGCCGTGGACCCAGCTGTCAGTCCATTTGTTTTTAGTCCATTTGGTGGGCTGGGTGAAACAATGATGTAGCATCTATGCAGCCCGTTCAAATCCAATTTGCATTTTTCTCGAAATCCGTGGACTTGCTGGGCTGGGTGAAAATATCATGTTGGGCTAGACGGAGAAATTTTATAAAAACATAAACACATGATTGCACGTCAGTAAAATCTTTGTAAGCTTATGTACGCAATCACTAGGAGTTAACTTGCCAAGTTATATATAAACAATTATTATTATTATTTTGAAAGAACTTTCAACTTACGAAATAAAATATCATTTTAATTTGATGACTTAATAGTACATGGGGTATTATTATTTTTTAGGCTAGACGTGGGACAGTTGAGTTGGTTCTAGGGGAAAGTACTGGGAGAAAACTCAGTTTACATCGAAAAAGAAAGTGGGAGAAAATTCAGAGACCTGCTGGGTCCACCTAAGGAGGGGAATATGTTGGGAGGAAGGAGATTCAAAGCACGGCAGCCGAGTGAACTAGTTCTTTTTACGGACAAGTGAACTAGTTTAGATACATAAGCAAATAGCCACTAAAAAAGAAATCAGGTTAATGGGTTCTTAAAAGAAATATTTCGGACAAAACATATAATTACGACACATAGGCTAATGCATGAAACACTCAGATGATAAAGGTGCTTATAAACAGATAAAGTACAACATCTAGACCTTCCTGGCATGCTTGATTATGACGCTGCGGCTGTCCGTGTACTCGTCGGTTACGGGAAGCAGACACACCCTCATGTCCAAGATCTGCCTGTACATGTCGTAGCATGCGTACGCGTCCTTGGCCGCGTAGGTTATGTAGGCTAGATTCAGAGGTACGTCCCACGTGTTTAGGTCGTCTTCTTTCATGTTGGCGTATCAGGGGTCGATGATGGTCTCAGCGAGGTCAACCACGGAGTCCTTCTCCTGCCCGTTGCTGATGATCTTGTATTGCTTCTGGATGTCGACAAGCTTGTTGCACCATATGGCCGAATCGTGGAATTCTTCCTTCTCTCCACCGTAGCGAAGGTGCAGTCGGCGCTGCCGATGAAACGGGCGAATGATCTAGAACCTGGTGCAGCCATAGGACTGAGGTGAGGCAGAGCTTCACCGAGTTTGTATCGTTGGTGTACATCACATTCAACTTGGTGCAGCCATAGGACTGAATGGCGAACTCAAAGGGGAACTCCTTGCTGAAGTCCATATCCAGCAGGCTCACCCCTTGGATCGCCATTGGAGTCTCTTCGAGTGAACGAGTGTGTAGGCGGCAGCAACAGTTTGTTTTTCAGCTCTTAGGGAACTGGATTCAACAGTAAGCTGAGTGTGTACAGGCGACAACAGTTACTACCCCTCCCTCGTCCGCTGCATGCCCGGCAGAAGATGCACCCTCGGCCACACATCGGTTCATGAGCGGGTCTGTATTGGTACTGTAATAACAGGAGTTAGTGGTCACTTTACTTAAATTTAATTAGCTTTAATAGAAATTTGTACTTAAAAGAAGTAATGCATTCGCTCGTTCTATCAGTGCAACAGGATAAACATTCACAACAATTAGTATTATTATTCTCAGGACGCACACGATCAGCACATTTGTGGCACTTTGACAAAGATAATACTACCAAGTTTGAACTGTTTGTTATGGTTGTTGTCCTCTGCATCATCATGCCGTGTTTCCCAGCTTGCAAGATTCAGAACCAACAAATAAGATCCAAATAATAAGTAGAACAAAGATGCCTACACATCTCATTGATTCCCAGCTTGCAAGATTCAGAACCAACAAATAAGACCCAAATAATAAGTACAACAAAGATGCCTACACATCTCACTGATTCCCAGCTTGCAAGATTCAGAACCAACCCATTAGAGCCTTTTGATAAAGTGAATATCGGGATTAAATCCATCTTGGCTAGCCATGTCATACAATCAAAGAACTTGGCGAATGCTCTTGACCGTCACAACATCTGTAGTTGAGTATTCCTGTTTGCACAACATGTTTGCACAACACAAACAAGGAGACAGGAGAGCATGATTTCGCTTTAATAGCGGCCTCCTTGAACTCAACCTCCAGCTCTACTTGGATGAGGTCTGCCAGGAGCTCCATGATTCAATTCATGCGCCTTTTTCTGCATTTCACCTGAAATGAAGCAAAGATTGCATCATTCAGCTAGCAAGAAGTACTTGCTCTTGTGAGCTGGCAGGTTCTTCTTTAGTAGTTGCACTAAAATGAGGAACATTAAGGTTGGCTGTCCGACTCATGTAAGGTGCAACTATAATTTTCTTATCCTTTTGTGCAGTTCCACTAAAATAAAGTACCATTGTGATGACAGTAACGACTCCATCTTGCAAAGGCTAATAAAATGTTGCACGAGATTACCAGCAGAACTTGACGGAGATTTTGGAAACTCCAATCACCATTTTGTGCAGTTCCACCAAAATTGAGAGATGTTGCCCACGTGACATTTTAGTTGAACTTCACAAGACACTCATTCCAAAAAAGAGTGTTTTGTGCAGTTCACCAAAAGGTCACAATAGCAACAAGGTGAAATGGATATCCCTATGTGCACAAAAAGATAGAAAGTAAACAGTTGCTGGTCAATAAGAATATATGAAACATATACAAAATGAAAAGAAGCTTCTTAATTATGTTCATGGCAATCATGCAAGGACAGTAGAAATTTTAAAACGTCAGCAATGCTTCATGTTACCAGAAGCATTACGATCAACAATGAGATTCTTCAAATATAGGATTACTTTAATGGTGGCATTGCTTGTTTACCAGACACGGTAAATCAACATCAGCTAAAGAGTTGGTTTAAGGGCATGGGACCGTGGGGACACCAGGACACTCAGCAGCGTAAAGGAGAAACTTACTTATCATACTGGGGAAAACAACAGGAGTGCCATTGTACTATGTGAGGGCAGCAAATCTAATCTTGGAGACCTTTTACTATGTGAGGGCAGCAAATCTAATCTCGGAGACCTTTTACTATGTGAGGGCAGCAAATCTAATCCTAGAGACCTTTTACTATGTGAGGGCAGCAAATATAATCCCGAGACCTTTTACTATGTGAGGGCAACAAATCTAATCCTGGAGACCTTTTACTATGTGATGGCAGCAAATCTAATCCTGGTCATACTCTGTTGACTTGTCCACCAGCCGCCACTTTCTATCCTTTTTTCAACCAATAATAGATTTGTTCCTTATCCAGTTTGTACTGCATTTTCCCATTATTTCCCTTTTCAACTAAGAGACCGGTTGGGTATCCGGTCTCTACTACTTTCACCATATTATTTCCTCTTTGAATCAAGTCCTAGATTCATGCTACAACTTCCCCCCCCCCTTTCTTCGTTGTTTGAACAAAGCCCTAGATTCGAATGCATGAAGTAGCTTTACCTCTAATAATACAAAAAATTTAGGTGGCTTTGGAAGAGCTGATGGGAGTAGAAAAAGATGCACATGCAGACACGTGGGGAGCTGAGGCAGTAGAGCAAGGCCGCTTTCGAAGAACTTATACCTGAGGGTCGCCGGGATGTCGGCAGCGGCAGGTCAGATCTGCAGACAATACGACAGGGAGGAAGAAGGGTCGGAGGACCTCCCGAGCCGGCCATGTGTCGGAGAGAACGGCACGAGCAGAGGATCGGGCCCCTCCGGCAGCTGTGGGTTACCTCCCTCGGCGGCGATGACCGCGTGAATAATGCACCTTTTAGTCCTCTACACACACCGGCCGAAGGGATCCTGCCGGATCTGTGACCAGCGGTGAGCAGAGAGAAAATGTCGCTACCTGTCACATCCCTAGTTCTGGTATGACCTAGGCTAGCTAGTCATGTGTGCATCACGTTTAAATTTCATTTAAATTTGAAATGGGGATTTGTAAAACCCTCAGAAATCATTTCTGGAAATGACCCAGATAAAAATTGCTCCAAAAGGGTCCAAGAAAATGTTCATGTCTCTCTCTGAAAATATTGGGCAGAGGTAAAATTTCAAACCAATATTTTTAGGAGCTCATAAATATTTATTTTGGCCATTTGGAATTAATCCAGTAATTATTTGCGTTGGATAAATATATATATATATATACATATATATATATATATATATATATAATATTGTCCAATAATTCTGAATTTTGGTGAGGGGCTTTGGAATAATCCTTTAGGCCCCTGCAAAAATTTTCAGAAGAAAATAACTTGATTTAGTATTTTTATTAAATCAAAACAAAGGTCAGAAAATAGAAAAGAAAAAAAAATGGAGAAAGCTCACCTGGCCTTACCTGCCTGGCAGCCCAGCTGGCGGCCCAGCTCCTCTAGCCGGCCCAGCCGACTGGCGACGCCAGTCGTCGCCTACCTCTTGCCAGGAGGACGGCGCGCGTGTGCCCGACGCGCGCGAGCACGCGCCGGCCACCTCCTGCTTCCCCGCTCGCTGCTGGAGGCCCCCGATGACGCCACGCACTTCCCCTGGACCTCTCGCACTCTCTCTCGCTCTCCTCCTCCCCTGGATCTCTCCCTTTCCTCGCATTCGAGCGTTCTCGTCGCTGCCGATCGCTGCTGCCGCGGCCACCGTCTCCGCCTCGTCCCTCTAACGTGTCTACGAGCTCTGCGACGTCGTCCTCGTCTTCTCCACCGACCCAGGCAAGCCGGGACGCACCGTAGCGTCCTCATCACGCTCGTCTTCGGCCTCGGCCGCCGTGGATCGCCGCCGTCGAATTCGCAGCAACCAACGCTTCCACGAGCCCGCTTCGACGCCCTCTGCGACCGCTGTGAGCTCCATCGTCGTTTGCCCCTCTTCCCCTTGCTTCTCGATCACCGCAGCCGCTGTTTCGACCAAAGCCGTAGCACCTCGCCGCCGGCCATGGCGCCACCGTGGCCAGGGGCCGAGCCAGCCGCAACCGAGCACGTCATCGTGCTCCTGGTGCCACGAGGGTGCCGCAGAGCCCCTCGGGTGGCCTCCCCGTGCCCCACAGCCGCTTCCTCTTGAAGCCCGTGCTCCGGCCGCCGTCCCGAGCTCCGCTCCGGCGAGCTCCGGCCGTCCCCGCCTCTCCCACTTGCTCTAGATGACGCGTACGAGCGCTGGCTCCTCGCCAGTGGTCTCCGCCATCCAAATGGTCATCGGAGGGCGAAATCCGACGCCCTCCGCCGCGTCTGGCTCGCCGGCGTCAAGCCGCCGGTGGCTTTGACCCCCCTGATCGTTGACTGGGTGGGCCCAGTTTGACCCCCCTTGTGTCACTGACGCGTGGGCTACCCCCTGACATTTAGTTAGTATTAGATTAACACTAATTAACCTAGGTTAGTTACCTAGTTAGTCACTGACCAGTGGGCCCGGCACCCACTAATCCTAATTAGGCTAAATAAACCCCCTGTTAACTAACTGAGTCACTAACGTCTGGATCCCACACGTCAGGTTTGACTCGGACAGCTCCCTTGACCTGCTAACGCAATGCTGCCGTCATGCTGACGCAATATATCATTTTCTGGTATTAAAATAAATCAGGAAATTCCAGAAAATGATATAAACTTCAAAAAATCATAGAAATTCAACCGTAGCTCAGATTGAAATAATTTATATATGAAAAATTATCAGAAAAAATCAATCTATCCATCTGTACCATTTTCATGCATGACAAACCATCTATACATGCTGTATATATGAAAACACACTTATGGCATATCTAAGAGCTTATGTTAAAGGTGCATTTGAATCTTTAGTTCAAATGGACTTTAACCAAATGAGTGCTAGTTGCATTAGCTCAACAACATCACATACTCATGCCATGTTCATGCATCATAATGTTGCATATGCTTGTGTTTGATTTCCGACACCGTTCCTTCTCGATAGGTCCTGCTCCGGAAAGTGTTCGAGAGTACCTATCAGTGGAGCAGTGCCCCCTGTTGATCTACTAGGCGAGCAAACCCCCTTGTTCATTCCGATACAATCCTACTCTCTCGCTCCTGCTCTCATTATTGCATTAGGACAACAACGATTCAACTGCTACTTTATGCTGCGGTAGTTGAACCCATTCCTCTGCATGACCTGTCATTGCCACAGTAAATAGTTAAAACCCACTAGCATGTGTAGGAGTTGATTGAGCCATGTTGTGTTCTTGCCATGCCATGCCTGCTATTGCTTAGAGTTGTGTCAGGTCTGATTCATCGGGAATGAATTGGAGTGGTACGATATGTTCTGGTGCTGAGAGTTAAGCGTGTGAACACGATTTGGTAAAGGTAGCGGTGAGAGGCCATGTAGGAGTACATGGTGGGTTGTCTCACTGGAACCGTCCTTAAGCACTGAGTTCTGTGTATGTTGTCCAATGACTAGCTACTACCACACATTGGGCTCCGGGCACTCCAAGCTCTCTCGACTTATTAACCAACTTGATCTTTGTCCAGGAGTTGTAATTAGTTTCTGGTGTTTATAGGTAGTGTTAGTAGTCTACCAAGTGGCACCCGGCCAGGTGGGCTTGGGACAGACTAGGCACAAGTGGCATGGTGTACCAAGCGTAGATCCATCCGGCGAGGTGGGCTTGGGAACCCTGCACACATCGTTTGGGGCTGTGAGCGACACCCCGGCCAGATCTCCTTGCGGATGGAACCCGAATAGGCGATAAACATGGACTAGAGTCTTGTGTGGTTAGTCAGGTCGTCGCCGACACCCTCGCCAGGCTTCCGCTTGAAGGTTGCCGAGATACATGACGTGTACATGGTGATAAGTGGTGAGAGCGTGTGTGAAGAAGTACACCCCTGCAGGGTTATCATGATCTATTCGAATAGCCGTGTCCTCGGTTATGGACTTCTTGGATGCTTACGTGGTACATAGACAACTTGAACTGGATACTCTAAAATGCTCAAGACAAGTGTGAGTGCTATGGATGGCCTTCTCGTAGGAAGACGGGAATGAATCCATAGTAGTGTATTGACATGGTGATTAGTGGACTCGTGTGCGCCACCTCAAAAGAGTTACCAGCAGTCGTAGTACAGGATAGCCACTGAGTCAAAGCTGGCTTGCTGCAACTAAACTCCACATTACCTTCTTGATACAAGTGCATGTATGATAGGATCTGATGTAAGTCTTGCTGAGTACCTTTGTACTCATGTTGCTTTATTTATGTTTTTGTAGTGGAGACTTCGGTCTTACTAGTTTACGTGGACTTCGACAATTAGCTTGTACCTCAGCTACGATCTTGATCGGATGTTGTAGATAGTCGGGCTCCTCAGCTTTTTTTCATTTGTAGTTGTCTGTACTCAGACATGTAATGCTTCCGCTTGTTGCTTGTATGCTCTGAATGATGGGTCATGTGACCCATGTTTGTATTTAATGCTATGTGGTTCTTCTGAGCCTTTATCTATATGAGTTTGCGTTATGTTGTGATGCCATGTTGTACCTCACATACTTGCATGTTATGCGTACGTGTGACGTGTATTGCTATGTGTGGGATCCGACAATCTAGTTGTTTGTCCTTGGCAGCCTCTCTTATGGGGAAATGTAGTCTAGTGCTTCCTTGAGCCATAGTAGTCCGCTACAGCCCGGTTCACCGGAGTCCTGCTAGCCCAGCACTACTACTCAGAACACTTGACTGGCCGGCATGTGTTCCACTTCGTTCCTGTGTCTGTCCCTTCGGGGAAATGTCACGTGGTGACTTACAGAGTCCTGCCTAGCCTGCTACAGCCCGGGTTCCCCGGAGTCCTGTTAGCCCAGTGCTACAGCCCGGATTCATATGCTGTTGACCGACATGATCGATGTGATTCATGTATGCCTGTCCCCATAGGTTAGCACCGCTTTGGGTTCATGACTAGCCATGTCGTCACGGGTTCTCTGTCATATGGATGCTAGCGATACTATCATATACGTGAGCCAAAAGGCGCAAACGGTCCCGGGCCATGGTAAGGCGACACCCGTGGGAATACCGTGCGTGAGGCCGCAAAGTGATATGAGGTGTTACAGGCTAGATCAGTGTGACTTAGAATCGGGGTCCCGACAGCTTTGGTATCAGAGCCTGATTGCCTGTAGGATTTCCAAGCCAACCTGGTCGAAGTTGAGTCTAGAAATTCTTTAGTTATGTAAGGGAATTGATTGTGGAAGGGAACGTAAGGCTCTTTTTACTCCTTATATTTCATACCCTTCTGATCTGAGTCATCCTATCTTTCCTACGGGGTTAAGGAACTAGGCTTTCTTTTCTGTCTACCAGGATCACGTGTTACTACTCCATAGTCTCTTAGGATTGGTTGATCAGAGTCATATCCCAGTTCGAGTACCTCTGGTGTAGCCTGTTTAGTAATATCTCAGAACCTTGAGTGATGATGTTGAGTATGGTGCTACCCCGTCTTTTGCAGAATGTCTCATTCTGAGCATTTTACTTCCGTTATGCTGCCGAAATTGTCCTAGGAGTTTGAGAGATACTAAATTTCCTTATGCTACATGTTGCATCCTATAGTTGTTGTTGACCTCGTCCTTGGTTCCGCTTCTCAGGATGTCGTCAGTTAACCAAAGTTCTGTTGCTCGTTGCCTGAACCACGGAGGTGGTAGGGATGAGGAGGATCCTCCCGACCAACCTTCATTGGCAGAGTTCATGATAGAGATGGAGAGGAACAAGCGTCAGTCTAACCGCTTGTTGGCACGTATCGAGGAGAACACTGCACATCGGTGCAAAGAGTCAGCGACCATCCAGGATTTCATTGATCTGAAACCACCCACCTTCCATCATTCCATTGAGCCACTCGATGCAGATGACTGGCTCCATAGTATCATACACAAGCTGTGTTCTGCGAACGTAGCTGAAAGTGACAAGGTCACTTATGCTGCATATCACCTAGAAGGTCCTGCTAGTCTCTGGTGGCAGAACTATGAGGCTATGCTTCTAGCTGGTCAAATTCCTACCTAGAGAGATTTCACTTAGGCTTTTCACGAGCATCACATTCCTGAAGCCCTCATCGATTGCAAGAGAGAAGAGTTCTGTAGTTTCACCCAGGGTAAGATGGCTGTTGATGCTTATAGTAGAGAATTTGAGAACCTTGCCCGCTATGCTACAGAAGAAGTGTCCACAGATGCCAAGAAGCAGGCTAGGTTCCGGAAGGGTCTCAACCCCAAGTTGCATCGTGATCTCCACTTGCATCATTGAAATACATTCCACGCTCTTGTGAACAAGGCCATTAATGCAGAGACAGCTCAACTCACCTACGAGGAATCTCGTAAGCACACCCGTGATTTGGGTTCTTCCTTCGGTTCTAGTTCTCAGAAGCGCCGGATTTGGGTTCCAAACTCCGCTCTTCCACCCGGTTATACACCAAGGCCTTCTTGTGTGGCACCTCACCCAGTTCAACCATATGCTACACCCATGCCTATTGGTAGACCACTTGTCAATGCGGGTCCTTGTCCTACCTCCAAGATTTGTTACAAGTGCGGAGAGCCAGGCCACATTGCCCGTATTTGCACTCAGACCCGTGTTGCTCCACCCCAACCCGACAAGTTTGTTGGCCGTGGTAGTAAGCCTTCACACCAGATGATCAGTGCCAAGTCAGCTCCCACTGAACTTGGACGTGTGCATCACGTCTCAGCTAAAGACGGTCATGATGATCCAGATGTCGTTCTTGGTACACTCCTTGTCAACTGTCACCCAACTTCGGTTCTATTCGATACCGGGGTATCTCACTCCTTCATTTCCGAAAGTTATGCCCGTTTGCACGACATGTCATTTTGTGATATGCCCTCCCCACTACTCATTCAAACTCCTGGGTCCAAGTGGCAAACTTCTAGGATAAGTTATGGCAATGAAATACATGTTGACAGAATTGTATTTCTAGCTTCCTTGATATCCCTCAAGTCTTCAGATATTAACATCATTTTGGGTATGGAGTGGATGAAAGCTCATTATGCCAAGATTGACTGTTACACCAAGTCTGTTCAGCTCACACACCCTTCTGGCAAGGTAGTCACTGTCTCCACCAAAATTGCAAGGCGTTAACTATATTCTCTAAATGCCAGCCCTCTTCCTGACCTTGAAGATATTCCTATAGTTCGCGACTTTCCAGATGTCTTTCCAGAAGAACTGCCAGGTATTCCACCTGACAGAGATGTAGAGTTTGTTATAGATCTTATCCCCGGAACCGCCCCAATTTCTAGGAGACCTTACAAGATGGCACCCTTAGAACTAGCCGAGCTTAAAAAACAACTCGATGAATCCTTGCAAAAGGGTTTCATCCGTCCTAGTTCTTCTCCCTGGGCTTGCCCCGTCCTCTTCGTCAAGAAGAAGGATGGTACGGACCGAATGGTTGTAGATTATCGTCCCGTTAATTTGGTCACGATAAAGAACAAGTATCCGCTCCCCAGGATCAACGATCTGTATGATCAGCTCGCTGGATCCTCAATCTTCTCCAAGATGGATTTGAGGTTAGGCTACCACCAAATCAAGATCAGAAATGGGGATATTCCTAAGACGGCTTTTGTCACTCGTTATGGTCAGTACGAGTACACCGTCATGTCCTTTGGTCTAACCAACGCTCCAGCTACTTTCTCTCGCTTGATGAACTCGATCTTCATGGAGTACTTAGATAAGTTCGTCGTGGTTTACCTCGATGATATCCTTATTTACTCGAAGAACGAGGAAGAGCATGCCGAACATCTTAGACTTGTGTTAGAAAAACTCAGAGAGCACCGCATTTGTGCCAAGTTCTCCAAGTGCGAATTTTGGTTGCTAGAAGTGACCTATCTTGGCCACGTAATCTCTGGTAAGGGCATTGCTGTCAATCCCGAAAGAGTTCAGGCCATTCTTGATTGGACTCTGCCTGAAACAGTTAATCAAGTTAGGAGTTTCCTTGGTCTAGCCAGTTATTGTCGCCGATTCGTCGAGAACTTCTCCAAAGTGGCCAAACCTCTCACGGAACTTCTGAAGAAAGATAAAAAGTTTGAGTGGTCCCCACAGTGTGAGTACAGTTTTCAGGAACTGAAAAAACACCTGACTTCTGCTCCCATACTTGTGCCACCGGACTTCACTAAGGACTTTGTTATCTATTGTGATGCCTCACGACAGGGACTAGGTTGCATTCTTATGCAAGATCGCCATGTGATTGCCTATGCAGCTCGACAGTTGCATCCACATGAGGAGAATTATCCTACACATGATCTAGAGCTTGCAGCCGTAGTCTATGCACTTAAGACATGGCGACATTACCTTCTCGGTAAATGTTGCGAGATTTACACCGATCACCAGAGTCTCAAGTGTATCTTCACCCAACCAGATTTGAACCTTAGGCAAAGACGTTGGTTGGAGTTGATCTCAGATTATGATTTAGGGATTACCTACACCCCAGGTAAGGGGAATGTCATGGCTGATGCGCTAAGTCGTAAGTCCTATTGCAATAATCTCATGTTGCAGCAGGGCCAACTACTTCTCCATGAGGAATTACATAAGCTTAACCTCCACCTTGCTCCTCACGGATTCCTTTCTACCTTGGTGGCGAAACCTACTCTTGTGGATCAAATCATCTCTGCTCAGTAGCAGCATATGGGAATTTCCCGGATCAAGAGAAACATTAACAAGGGAGTTGGTGGTAGTTTCTCTATAGATGATCGTGGTGTTGTTTTCTTTGAGAGTCGCTCGGTGGTTCCCAAGAATCAACATCTTCGACAATTAATCCTTAAGGAGGCGCATGAATCTCCTCTCACGATTCATCCCGGTAGTACTAAGATGTATCAGGACCTACGCCAGAGGTTCTGGTGGACTAGGATGAAGAGAGAAATTGCTCAATTTATTGCTAACTGTGACGTTTGTCGTCGCGTGAAGGCAGAGCATCAGAGACCTGTTGGCACTCTTCAACCTTTAGCTATTCCTGAGTGGAAATGGGATAAAGTTGGTATGGACTTCATCACCGGCTTTCCTAGTACCAAGAGAGGGAATAATGCTATCTTCGTAGTCATTGATCGTCTTTCCAAAGTGGCTCACTTCCTACTCGTTCGAGAGAGTATCACTGCTAGTCAGCTCGCTGACTTATATATTTCTCGAATAGTATCACTTCATGGTGTTCCACTAGAGATCAATTCAGACCGTGGTAGTCTTTTCACTTCTCATTTCTGGGAGATTTTCCAAACTGCCATGGGCACCCATCTTTCCTTCAGTACCGCTTTCCACCCTCAATCAAGCGGTCAGGTGGAAAGGGTCAACCAGATTCTTGAAGACATGCTTAGAGCTTGTGTTATCTCATTCGGTATGGATTGGGAGAAGTGTCTTCCCTTCGCTGAGTTTGCTTATAACAACAGCTATGAAACCAGCCTCAAGAGAGCTCCTTTTGAGATTCTGTATGGACGAAGATGTCGAACACCGTTAAACTGGTCAGAAACCGGTGAAAGACAATTCTTTGGACCGGATATGATCCAGGAGGCAGAAGAGCAAGTTCGCGTCATTCGTGAGAATTTGGAAACAACCCAATCTCGTCAAAAGAGCCAGTATGACCGTCGTCATAAGGAAGTGGCTTATGAAGTTGGCGACAAGGTTTATCTTCGGGTTACTCCCTTGAAGGGTACCCATCGTTTCGGTATCAAAGGCAAGTTGGCTCCTCGTTACATTGGTCCTTTTCGCATTCTCGCTAAACGAGGAGAGGTTTCCTACCAGTTGTAACTACCTCCACATCTTTCTCGAGTACATGATGTCTTCCACGTCTCTCAACTCAGGCGTTGCTTCTCGGATCCCATCCGCGGAGTGGACCACGAAACGCTTGATCTCCAAGATAACCTCACTTATCGAGAGTACCCTGTTTGCATCCTTGATCAAGCAGAGCGTGTCACCCACCGTC
The DNA here is from genome assembly GCF_002162155.2 of Triticum dicoccoides. NCBI lineage: Eukaryota > Viridiplantae > Streptophyta > Magnoliopsida > Poales > Poaceae > Triticum > Triticum dicoccoides. Next base: position 414,903,588 of record NC_041392.1, read on the forward strand.
ATAACATCAAGTTTCTCAAGGTTCAGTGGTCTCATCATTCCGAGAGAGAAGCTACTTGGGAGCGTGAAGATCGTCTTCGACTTGAGTACCCCGCTTCCTTCACGCCGACTCCTGAATCTCGGGACAAGATTTTTCCGCGTGGGGGCGAGTTGTCACATCCCTAGTTCTGGTATGACCTAGGCTAGCTAGTCATGTGTGCATCACGTTTAAATTTCATTTAAATTTGAAATGGGGATTTGTGAAACCCTCAGAAATCATTTCTAGAAATGACCCAGATAAAAATTGCTCCAAAAGGGTCCAAGAAAATGTTCATGTCTCTCTCTGAAAATATTGGGCAGAGGTAAAATTTCAAACCAATATTTTTAGGAGCTCATAAATATTTATTTTGGCCATTTGGAATTAATCCAGTAATTATTTGCGTTGGATAAATATTTATATATATATATATATATATATATAATATTGTCCAATAATTCTGAATTTTGGTGAGGGGCTTTGGAATAATCCTTTAGGCCCCTGCAAAAAATTTCAGAAGAAAATAACTTGATTTAGTATTTTTATTAAATCAAAACAAAGGTCAGAAAATAGAGAAGAAAACAAAATGGAGAAAGCTCACCTGGCCTTACCTGCCTGGTAGCCCAGCTGGCGGCCCAGCTCCTCTAGCCGGCCCAGCCGACTGGTGACGCCAGTCGTCGCCTACCTCCTGCTAGGAGGACGACGCGCGTGTGCCCGACGCGCGCGAGCACGCGCCGACCACCTCCTGCTTCCCCGCTCGCTGCTGGAGGCCCCCGATGACGCCACGCACTTCCCCCCAACCTCTCGCACTCTCTCTCGCTCTCCCTCCTCCCCTGGATCTCTCCCTTTCCTCGCATCCGAGCGATCTCGTCGCCGCCGATCGCTGCTGCCGCGGCCATCGTCTCTGCCTCGTCCCTCTGACGTGTCTACGAGCTCTGCGACGTCGTCCTCTTCTTCTCCACCGACCCAGGCAAGCCGGGACACACCGTAGCGTCCTCATCGCGCTCGTCTTCGGCCTCGGCCACTGTGGATCGCCGCCGTCAAATTCGCGGCAACCAACGCTTCCCCGAGCCCGCTTCGACGCCCTCTGCGACCGCTGTGAGCTCCATCGTCGTTTGCCCCTCTTCACCTTGCTTCTCGATCACCGCAGCCGCTGTTTTGACCGAAGCCGTAGCACCTCGCCACCGGCCATGGCGCCACCGTGGCCAGGGGCCGAGCCAGCCGCAACCGAGCACGTCACCGTGCTCCTGGTGCCACGAGGGTGCCGCAGAGCCCCTCGGGTGGCCTCCTCGTGCCCCATAGCCGCTTCCGCTTGAAGCCCGTGCTCCGGCCGCCGCCCCGAGCTCCGCTCCGGTGAGCTCCGGCCGTCCCCGCCTCTCCCACTTGCTCCAGATGACGCGTACAAGCGCTGGCTCCTCGCCAGTGGTCTCCGCTGTCCAAATGGTCGCCGGAGGGAGAAATCCGAGGCCCTCCGCCGCGTCTGGCTCGCCAGCGTCAAGCCGCCGGTGGCTTTGACCCCCCTGACCATTGACTGGGTGGGCCAAGTTTGACCCCCCTTGTGTCACTGACGCGTGGGCCACACCCCTGACATTTGGTTAGTATTAGATTAACACTAATTAACCTAGGTTAGTTACCTAGTTAGTCACTAACCAGTGGGCCCGGTGCCCACTAATCCTAATTAGGCTAAATAAACCCCCCGTTAACTAACTGAGTCACTGACGTGTGGATCCCACACGTCAGGTTTGACTCGGACAGCTCCTTTGACCTGCTGACGCAATGCTGCTGTCATGCAGACGCAATATATCATTTTTTGGTATTAAAATAAATCAGGAAATTCCAGAAAATGATATAAACTTCAAAAATTCATAGAAATTCAACCATAGCTCAGATTGAAATAATTTATATATGAAAAATTATCAGAAAAATTCAATCTATCCATCTGTGCCATTTTAATGCATGACAAACCATATATACATGCTGTATATATGAAAACACACTTATGGCATATCTAAGAGCCTATGTTAAAGGTGCATTTGAATCTTTAGTTCAAATGGACTTTAACCAAATGAGTGCTAGTTGCATTAGCTCAACAACATCACATACTCATGCCATGTTCATGCATCATAATGTTGCATATGCTTGTGTTTGATTTCCGACACCATTCCTTCTCGATAGGTCCTGCTCCGGAAAGTGTTCGAGAGTACCTATCAGTGGAGCAGTGCCCCCCTTGTTGATCTACCAGGCAAGCAAACCCCCTTGTTCATTCTGATACAATCCTACTCTCCTGCTCCTGCTCACATTATTGCATTAGGACAACAATGATTCAACTACTACTTTATGCTGCGGTAGTTGAACCCATTCCTCTGCATGACCTGTCATTGCCACAGTAAATAGTTAAAACCCACTAGCATGTGTAGGAGTTGATTGAGCCATGTTGTGTTCTTGCCATGCTATGCCTGCTATTGCTTAGAGTTGTGTCAGGTCTGATTCATCGGGAATGAATTGGAGTGGTACGATATGTTATGGTGCTGAGAGTTAAGCGTGTGAACACGATTTGGTAAAGGTAGCGGTGAGAGGCCATGTAGGAGTACATGGTGGGTTGTCTCACTGGAACCGTCCTTAAGCACTGAGTTCTGTGTATGTTGTCCAATGACTAGCTACTACCACACATTGGGCTCCGGGCACTCCAAGCTCTCACGACATATTAACCAACTTGATCTTTGTCCAGGAGTTGCAATTAGTTTCTGGTGTTTATAGGTAGTGTTAGTAGTCTACCAAGTGGCACCCGGCCAGGTGGGCTTGGGACAGACTAGGCACAAGTGGCATGGTGTACCAAGCGTAGATCCATCCGGCAAGGTGGGCTGGGAACCCTGCACACATCGTTTGGGGCCGTGAGCGACACCCCGGCCGGATCTCCTTGCGGATGGAACCCGAATAGGCGATAAACCTGGACTAGAGTCTTGTGTGGTTAGTCAGGTCGTGGCCGACACCCTCGCCAGGCTTCCGCTTGAAGGTTGCCGAGATACATGACGTGTACATGGTGATAAATGGTGAGAGCGTGTGTGAAGAAGTACACCCCTGCAGGGTTATCATGATCTATTCGAATAGCCGTGTCCTCGGTTACGGACTTCTTGGATGCTTACGTGGTACATAGACAACTTGAAGTGGATACTCTAAAATGCTCAAGACAAGTGTGAGTGCTATGGATGGCCTTCTCGTAGGAAGACGGGAATGAATCCATTGTAGTGTATTGACGTGGTGATTAGTGGACTCGTGTGCGCCACCTCAAAAGAGTTACCAGCAGTCGTAGTACAGGATAGCCACTGAGTCAAAGCTGGCTTGCTGCAACTAAACTCCACATTACCTTCTTGATACAAGTGCATGTATGATAGGATCTGATGTAAGTCTTGCTGAGTACCTTTGTACTCATGTTGCTTTATTTATGTTTTTGCAGCGGAGACTTCGGTCTTACTAGTTTACGTGGACTTCGACAATTAGCTTGTACCTCAGCTACGATCTTGATCGGATGTTGTAAATAGTCGGGCTCCTCATCTTTTTTCATTTGTAGTTGTCTGTACTCAGACATGTAATGCTTCCGCTTGTTGCTTGTATGCTCTGAATGATGGATCATGTGACCCCTGTTTGTATTTAATGCTATGTGGTTCTTCTGAGCCTTTATCTATATGAGTTTGCGTTATGTTGTGATGCCACGTTGTACCTCACATACTTGCATGTTATGCGTACGTGTGACGTGTATTGCTATGTGTGGGATCCGACAATCTAGTTGTTTGTCCTTGGCAGCCTCTCTTATGGGGAAATGTAGTCTAGTGCTTCCTTGAGCCATAGTAGTCCGCTACAGCCCGGTTCACCGGAGTCCTGCTAGCCCAACACTACTGCTCAGAACACTTGACTGGCCGGCATGTGTTCCACTTCGTTCCCGTGTCTGTCCCTTCGGCCAAATGTCACGCGGTGACTTCCGGAGTCCTGCCTAGCCTGCTACAGCCCGGGTTCCCCGGAGTCCTGTTAGCCCAGTGCTACAGCCCGGATTCATATGCTGTTGACCGACATGCTCGATGTGATTCATGTATGCCTGTCCCCATAGGTTAGCACCGCTTTGGGTTCACGACTAGCCATGTCGGCACGGGTTCTCTGTCATATGGATGCTAGCGATACTATCATATACGTGAGCCAAAAGGCGCAAACGGTCCCGGGCCATGGTAAGGCGACACCCGTAGGAATACCGTGCATGAGGCCGCAAAGTGATATGAGGTGTTACAGGCTAGATCAGTGTGACTTAGAATCGGGGTCCTGACACTACCACTGTCTTGTTTATATCTGGAGAGGATGAGAGAATGAAGAGAGCAACCCTAGTAAAGCAAGCGCTCAGGCCCCTGCGTCCATATATAGTGGAGTGATTATCTTTTTTCTCTCCACAACAAGCGTTCCAATTTGTGTACATGGCATTAAAGAAAAGAAACTCTCTATTTAAGGTGACTACTGTACGACTCCTACTTACTACTAGTAGTACTACAGTATTGTTCACTTGTGCTCCCCGCCCCTCCATTCATTGAACAACCCCACGGGTGAATAAACATACAGTAAGTACTGTATTTATATAGAACGAACAAGCTCGAACTATTTTCACGTAGTTAAAAGTTGAGGGTGGGGCTTTTCCCAGGCAGTAAGTGCGGCAGTTTTCGGGTAGGTCTAGAAGACTATTTTAATTTTTTTTAAACTTTGAGACGACCACATAGCATGGAGCCGACCCCAACGATTTTAAGCTTACAGGCACGGTACACGCTATCCTAGACTACTATACACATGAAACTGCCACACGAGCGTCCGGGCTGCGCTTGGCTCTTCGCCTCTTTGGGAAGTCGAACAATGATGGAATACTACTTCACTGGAGGAGTACTATAGTACGCTTCTGGCCATCTGACACCGATTGAACTACTGCATGTCCACTGCATGCGGGAGGGAGAGCGTGTAGCGAAAGCTTCTCCTAGTCTTGCCAGCCACCACGCTCATGGGCGAGGGAGGGACGCTCCTGCCTTTACGTGTATGACAGGTGGGCCCTACAGGTGTGTGGCCAACTTGTCATATAGCCAAAGGCAGGTGCAGTTAAGTCCGCGAGGGAGAGGATAATCAAACTTCTCATTGATGTACGAGTTGACGCGACACATCAAAGCACTGCACTCGATATATTTCAATAATTTGCGTGTGTGACTCCCAGATGCAGAGGCCGGGGGTCATCATCCTCCTTTTCGAGAAAAAACAAACGCGTGTGTGAGAGGACGAGTGTGTGCATGCACCTCTTCTCTTCCTGTATAACGTACTACTAAACTCAGAGCACAAGTTTTTGTGGGTGGCACGATGGTGTGTGCGAGAAGTCCTGAGAGATAGGTTTAATGCACTAATTGCAATGCATGCATGCATAAAGTACATGCATTGGTCAATTTTCTCTTAATACTTGCATGCAATGATTTAATGCACCTTGGAATCTGAACATGTGTTGGGGACAACCAAATTGAGCCTTATAAAATGGAAAAACTAAAATTTTGAGATAAGCCCTATAAAACCGGAAAGGAGGGACTAGAAAAAGAAGTACTCCATCCGGGAATAGTGCCGCACTTCGAAACTAGAACCATCAATAAATTTTGAGCTTGCATCTCGTCACATTCCAAATTACTCCATGCTATATTGAATTGCAAACCTGTTCACACCGATCACAACCTAAACGGTTTCCCACTTAGGAGCGTATTAGTACTCGGTGATAAATACTAGTATGCCAAGATGACTGCACATTCGTCCTCAACTCATCCACAAAAACAAACAAGTCATTCAGCATCCTTCCCTTGCGTCTGCCATGGCCAGCGTGATTTCTGGGTCGAGAGATTGCCACCAGGGAGAGGAGAGCATGGAAGCGGAAGCACGAGAGATGTCCCGTGTCACTGCGAGAGCAGCGACATGTCCCGCCACACGGAAGTAGCAGCACAGAGGTCCCGCCGCGCCGCTGAAGCAGCACGGAGGCCCCACCGCGCCGTCGATGCAGCAGACTGGTCCGGCCGCACCGCGGAAGCAGCAGAGATGTCCCGCCGCGCCACGAATGCAGCAGAGATGTCCCGCCGCACCGCGGCGGCCTGGGAAAATTTCTCACGGGCAGGCGACGACTATTACAGGCGCATGCATGCGATCATCCATAGCCAGATGGATCAGATCTCCGGCTCAGCGAGGTTGCAGGACGACATGATAGCCTCGTTTGAACAGGCTACCTACGTCATCCGCCAACTAAGGGAGGGCAATGAGAGGCTCCGGGCCGAGCACGACCTGCTGAGGGAGAAGATCGTCCGAAGTGCAGACTTGCAGGAGGAGACCAGTGCCTTGTTGAAGAAACTTATGGACGAGAATGACATGCTCCGAAACGAGCGCCAAAGGCTGGTGGAGGAATTCGTGGATGTTCTCAAGCAGCGTCTTGAGGACACAAAAGAGCTCATCGCCGCTCGCTGCGGAGACTAGTTTCCTGGTTTCTTTTGATGTAATAATCGGTTTAGGATGTGGATTGTGTCGTCGGTTGTGAAATGTTGGGTTCTAGCGCGGATGTTTGGCCTTTGTTGGCCTCTTGGGATGTTGCGATTTCAATCTGGTAGCTTCTAGTCCTTCGTGTTAGGCTGGAGTTGTGCTGAACTTCTTGTGAATTGTGGTGGTTTTCAGTAATGAAAATCGAAAGGGGCAAGCCCTTCTTGGATCAAAAAAAATTTAATCGTCCTTATATATTCATCAGTCTTGCTATAAGTCGCAGTAGATGCTATATAGGTCCGTCGGATCTTACATCAAGATCCGTGCTTTTAGATTTTCTTTTTTGTCTCTTAAATCTCAGTCGAGTGAGACATAGCCACGCCATTAAACAGAGGCTCGGGCGCAATTAATGGAGACCTTGGGAGAGAGGTGGACGTCAGATGAAGGTCAAAGGGCTCTCCTCCCGATAAGCACACGCAGGGGTCTGATCGCATGCCTCTCGTACTCAAATAGCTACCCTGCATGGCGCCTCCTAGCTAATAAAAAATAGGGACGCGTGGCGGCACGTAAATGGTACTTGTAAGTAGAACGCCCATGGTTTCAATAATACTTGTGTTTCCGATTGTAACGTGACAACACTTGTTCCAAAATGACTTTTTTGATTGTTAATGTGTGCGCCTTCGCAAATCGGACTGCAAATTTACCACAGCATGTTGGTGCCATGTCATGGCACCAAGCCAAGTTTCATTATTTTCATGCGTGTTTTGGATTTACATGAATTAAAAAACTAAGTTTCTCAATGTTTCCAACCCAGCCACGATGCCCAGAATTTTGAATTTCATTCCCATTTCTTGCATGTAACCTACAAATTTACCTGAGGACACACATGTGATTTTTCAACGAACTTTGGTGCACTGGAACATGTGCTTGTATTTCAAATTTGAATTATGCACACAATGGTGACACGTTCCCTCCCAGAACCACGAGCCTTCTTGAGAGAAGCTCCGATTTGCAAGAAGCTTATACCAATTTTGTTCCTATTCGGCCAATTTTTTTACCACGGCATGGTACTACCATGACATGACACCATGCCAAGTTTCATGATTTTAAAACCAAGTTTCTCAATGTTCTCGATCGAGCCATGATGCCCAGATGTTTGAATTTTATTCTCATTTTTTGCATGGGACCTACTCCCTCCTTCCATCTATATAGGGCCTAATGTGTTTTTCAAGACAGCCTTTGACTATTGACAATATTAATAGCACATGAGATGTATACTATGAAAATTATATTATTGGAAGATCCTTTGACATACAAATTGAAGGTATGCTTTGTGTAAGTTGCATGTCATATATTATTGCTCTAACATTTGGTCAAAGTTAGCCTCGAAAAACGCATTAGGACCTATATAGATGGAAGGAGGGAGTAGAAATTCACCCGAGGACACAAATGTGATTTTTCAACCAACTTTGGTGCACGAGAGCATGTGCTTGTAGTTCAAATTTGAATTATGCACATTAAATGACCAAAAACTCAATTAATGTGTAAATAAGGCCAAACGAAGCCGGAATAATTCCAAAATTTAACATGGCACTCATGTAGTTCTATGTTGCCTTTGTAAATAAGCTCAAGGGGGACAATGTATATCGTTTCGCACTCAAAGGTGGCACGTTCCCTCTCAAAACCACGAGCCTTCTTGAGAGAAGCTTCGGTTTGCAAAAGCTTATACCAAAATCTGTTCCTATTCGGCCAATTTTTTTTACCACAACATGGTAGTACCATGACATGACATCCATGCCAAGTTTCATGATTTTCAGATGTGTTTTGAATTTACAAGAATTTTAAAACCAAGTTTCTCAATGTTCTCGGCCGAGCCATGATGCCCAGATGTTTTAATTTTATTCTCATTTCTTGCATGGGACCTAGAAGCTCACCCGAGGACACAAATGTGATTTTTCAACCAACTTTGGTGCACGAGAGCAGTTGCTTGTAGTTCAAATTTGACTTATGCACATTAAATGACCAAAAACTCAATTAATGTATAAAAAATGACAAATGAACCCGGAATAATTCCAAAATTTAACAGGGCACTAATGTAGTTCTATGTTGGCTTTGTTAAGAAACTCAAGGGGGGGCAGCGTATATCGTTTCACACTCAAAGGTGGCACGTTCCCTCTTAGAACCACGAGCTTCTGAATCGGCCCAATTTTTTACCACAACATGTTAGTGCCATGACATGACACCATGCCAAGTTTCATGATTTCCAGGCGAGTTGATTTACATGAATTTAAAATCAAAGTTTCTCTATGTTCTCGGGCGAGTCATGACGCCCAGATGTTTGATTTTCATTCTCATTTCTTCCATGGGACCTAGAAATTCAACCAGTGACACACTTGTGATTTTTCAACCCACTTTGGTGCACTGGAGCATGTGCATGCAATTCATATTTAGATTATGCACATTAAAAGTCTAGAAACTCAATTAATGTATAAAAAGGCCAAATGAACCCGAAATAATTCCAAAATTTAACAGGGCACTCATATAGTTCTATGTTGCCTCTGTAAATAAAATCAGGGGGATGAAACGTATATCGTTTCGCACACAAAGGTGACATGTTCCCTCTCGGAACCACGAGGCTTGTTGAGAGAATCTCCGGTTTTGCAAGAGGCTTATACCAAAACTTGTCCCAATTCAGCCAAAAATTATATGTATGAAAACAGGGTTTAGATTATCCCAAACATCTCGCTACCTAGACCAATAATGTACTATGATTTGAATTCAACATAAAATGGATACAAATATTTGAATTGGAGAGCGTATGGTACATGTAGTTCATAGTGAAATATGATTACTGCTATATGTGTGTTTTTTGTTATCAAGATAATATTTAAATTATTGTATAACTTGACAACAATCGTATTCAAGTAAGGAAAATTGATTCAAATTTAGTCCATATGGTAGACGACAATATATATGTTCACATGGTGGAGTAAAATGTTCATATATGATGGAAGATCAAAATGTACGACTACATCAATTATAAACCGCAAGGTCACCTAACGATATATTCGAATTCAACATAACATGGATTCAAAAATTGAAATTCAAGATCATGGCATCTGTAATCATATAAAAAGGGACATTACTCTTTCTTTGGTGGGAATTGATTTGTTTTTTGTTGTTGTTGAGGGAAGTGCGAATTGATTTGGTACTTTGCAGGGTAATCTTGTTCTCCTGATTTTTTTACATTTTTCTTGTAGTTTTTTCAATGGCATCTATAGCAATATAGTAAAAGGGGACATGACTCTCTTGTGTCTTGTATGAATTGTTTTTTACACGTTAAGTTTGTTCTGCCGAACAAGGAATCTGCACCTTGTTATCCCAAAAATTTCAAGCTCGAGTATCTTTTGTCTCACCTGCTTTGAAACTCCCGTTTCTTCAACCCGCACCGCGCCTTGTTATCCTAAAATTTGGACGCGCGCGAGAACTCCCTCCTCATCCACAATCGCTCCCGCAGCCCAGACACGTGAAATCCCCCTTCTACCCCTCAACCGGAAATGAAGTTCCATGTCGCGGTGTCAAAACCGGTGGGGGTACGCTGGTAACTTACCCTACATTTTAGACAAGCGCGTCGCTAAGCTTGGCTCACCCGTCCCCCTTCGCCCCCCCCCCATTCATACACCAAGGCCGCCAAAACCCGCGAAACCCCACGCTCCTCCGTCGGCCTCCCGACTGCCGCCCAGCCGGAGACTCTTCCCCGACTACGTCGTCCACCGCAACAGCTCGCCGTCCCTCATCCACCGCACCGGATGAGGATCCGTTGTCGATCTCGTCGTCCTGCCAGATCAGCCGCCATGTCCTTCACCTCCAAGGAGTTGCCCCGACGTTCGCCTCGTCTATCACGCCACCTCAATCCCCACAGCACCGTCTTGACTTGCCCCACCGGAACCGCAACACCCTCACCAATTCCTCCGATGAAGCCGAGGCCAACTCGGCGCCACCAAGGAGGTTCTGCACTCACCGCTGCATTTTATCTTTTATTCGATCTCGCGGGGCTGCCGGTGCTCGATACCGAGCAGACATGGCGTGTCTCCATCGACGGCGCTGTCGCCGGCCACATCATCCACGACGTCTCTTCCCCATGTTGTTGCTTCCTTGGTGTCGACTTCCACAACGGCACTAGCTGCAGCTTCTCCGGCTCTCGCTCGCGCTGCGGCTCTGTTCTTGTTGTTGGTCACGCTGCTGCACTGCTCTTGCTTTCATTCGTGCTGCTGCTCTGCTCTTGCTCTCGCTTGCACTGTTGCTGCTACACGACCTCCGGCATCTACAGGAGTTGCTGCTTTAGCACTCGCTCGCGGTGCTACTGCACGACTTGCTCTGTGCTAGTGCGTTCCCTGCTGGAGCGTCTGCTGATTTAGATCACTGCTTCTCTGCTACTAGTGCTTGAAGCCCTAAACATCTATTGCAATGCTCTATTACTAGTTCAATCAGTTTCGACAGTAAAATTCAGTTTCAACTGTGAAGTTCATTTTCTTCAGTTAAGTTCAGAGTGAACAATACTTACAACATCTGTCGAAGCAGCCGTGGCACGGCTGATGCATTTTAAATCTAGCACTTTTTGGTGATGTATTTTACATCATCTATTGGAGATGATATTAGGGTGCCACTTCAGATTAACATTGTCTGTCTAGTCATGCTTCAGCCTCGTCGTCGTACACCTTAGCGGAGCTGCTACAACGAAGGAACCGTCCATCACAGTGGAGCAGTACCCTCGGCACCGTTTCCAGAGGCCTCGGATCTTCTTCCCCGCCTCTGACAGTCACACCAGCACCATCCTCCACGTCCAACCCAATGATGCTGAGGTCCACAAGGCTATGCCAAAGAGGTTGTACACTTGTCGCATCACTTTGTTTCTACATTCCTCTGTTGTTCAAATTCATGTGAGCCAAACACCCAGGTTGACTGAAATCCTATGTTTCCAAATGCTCACGTGCATTCCTATCCTATTCCTGTGTTTTTCCTGTCCCTGCATTTATAGAATCCTCCAATTCTATGGACCCTTACAGATTTACTTCATTTTTAGATAGGCGTCAAACAAAACTCTGTGTGTTATGTCCTGCTCCTGCTGTGCCGTCATCCACCCCACCTGAGGTGCACCATCGACAGAAGTGTTCACTGCAGCAGAGATGCCCCCTGCAGACTTCCTTTCGCTGCCTCATATCATCTTCCCCGTTGCCGGCAGCCACGCCAACTGCATTACCATCATCGACTTGAGCAGATGAACCTGAGGACTACACAGTTCCAGAAGAGAGGTCGCGGTCTTTCGTGTTTGCTTACGTTATACATCGGTTATTATTACCTGCTACTTTATCGTTCAATCTTGAGTTTTGAATTGCCCATGGGTCTCATATCGAGCCAGCAACGAACAGTATCTGTCTACTATCTGGTTCATCTGGGTCTTCTATGTGGTTCATGTTGGATGGGCAACAAACAATAGATGATCCATTGTCTATCTTTTTAAACTGAAGCTATAATCTACCTGCTATCATTAGTTTTGGATCCATCCACTCGTTTGCTACCATCATTCTTGATTTTTGCATGCACCCCTTAGGCCTTACAAAATCTAACTATTTTTTTATTATGCATGTCAGATATTGTACACAATCGTACTGAACATGTAGAGAAAAAGAGAAGACTGTTGCGTGCGAATGTAATGTCATGCAGATGCAACTCCATGGTTGGCGAAGTGCCCCCCTCCTGCATTTCCAGATTGTATTCTAGAGGAAGATAACTGTTCAGATGGAGATTCAGAAGGAGCCGACCACGCCTGTTTACCACCTGAGGTGTTTGCTCTAACCTGGCATGCTGATGTTGGTCATATCATGCATATGGCGCCTTGCATTGCTTACATTATACATCTTATATGTCATCAGCTTAGTTTAGATTTGATTTGTGTGAATGCCACCTGTTTGGTTTCTATATCATACTCCCACCATTCCTAAATATTTGTATTTTTAGAGATTTCAACAAGTGACCACATACGGAACAAAATGAGTGAATCTACACTCTAAAATGTCTCTATATACATCCGTATGTGGTAGTCCATTTGAAATCTCTAAAAAGACAAATATTTAGGAATGGAGGGAGTATATGGGAATTATGCAATGCCATCTTCTTTAGCCAGGCATCATATACGTGAATCATGCAATGCCATCCTGTTTAGCCAGTTATCTTATATGTGAATTGTATCGTGCCATATTTTTTCCATAATGTATTCCATTTGTCAACAATGTTTATACATTCATCTACTCTTCCTGTGCATCAGCCATTTGAGTCGGCCATGGGAAAATCTGGAGTGAAAACAAGGTCTTCTGAGGAGTCAGTGCTACCTGTCGATGCAGATTCCTTGCTGGTTACAGATAGCTCCTCAGAGGAGGATTCAGAGAGAGATGACTAGTCGTATTCCCCCCCCCCCCCGAGGTGCATGCTCTAACTTGGCTGGGTTATATTGCTCAGTTCATGCATATGGTGTCTTGCATTGCCATGCCATCTGCTTAGATTAGACATGCTTTGTGTGGATGCCTCCTATTTGCTTTCTATATCAGATATGTGAATTATGCAATGCCATGTTTTTCAGCCAGTTATCATATATGTGAATTATGCACCGCCATGGAGCCAGGCATCATATATGTGAATTATCTCATGCCATCTTTTTTTTCATTACGTATTCCATTTGTCGATAATCTGTGTATATTGAACTACTCTTCATGTGTATCAGCCATTTGAGCCGGTTATGGAAAAATCTGGAGTGAAAACAAGGTGTTCAGAGAAGGCAATGGTACCTGTTGAAGCATATATCTCGATGGTTACAGGGAGCTCCTCAGAGGAGGATTCAGAGACATATGACCAGTCCTATATCCCACATGAGGTGCATGCTCTAAGTTGCAATGTTTATATTTCTCATATGATGCATATGGTGTCTTGCATTGCTTAGTTTAGACATCATATGCACAATATTGAATTCTATCTGCTTAGTTTAGAGATCATACATGTGAGTGCCAGCTGCTTAGTATATGAATCAATTATGTCAATTATATCATGCCATCCTGTATACTTAGACAACATATACGTGAATTATTTCATCCCAACCTATTTTAGAAAGACATCATATAGTTGTGTCATGTCATCCTGTTTAGGTACTCATCATATGTTGAATTATGCCATTATATCATGTTAAGTTATCTATCATATATCTGAAACTGTGTCATGCTATCCTGTTTAGTTAGGCATCATATATGTGAAACTGTGTCATGCTATCTTGTTTGGTTAGACAACATATATATGAATTACCACATCTGTCTATCATACAATGTATGTACATTCAATTTCTTTTCTTGTTTATCATCCATTTGAATTGGAGGGGGTTCTTGAACAGGACAGCGGTACTGGCCAGCTACAAGCGCTTGTGCTAGCGGTATTGGCCAGTACTCGAACAGCAAGTTACTGTGGCTGATAAACACCAATCCTTTCTTGTGCAACAGCAAGCGCTGGAGGATTGAAGCGCCAAACAAGAGAAAGTTAATAAGCTTGCTAAGCATCTTGCCAACATTATGGGTACCAAGGATATTGTTTCTTGAACTCTTCTGAAGTGGTTTCAGTTCTAGACTTGTTTTGCTGCGGCGTTTATATGCTGCTTTGTTCCCTATATTTGCACTAGTGGCGAACTTTGATGCCCAGTGGATGTAATATGTGTAATATCCGTGATAGCCTAGCATAAGTTGCTTGCATATTTATTTCCTTGTTGTCTTGTTTATTTGTTTGCTTGTAGTCAGTGCAGTTCTTTTTCCGTGGTTTGCTAGTGGCTGCAATAACCTATTTTTTAAAACTAGGCCACAATAACCATGGGCTAATATTTACTGTAGTGACACTGAGCCTCCTACGGGCCGTAGAAACAATGGGCCTTCTACGGGCCGTAGAAACAGTGGGCCTTCTACGGGCCGTAGATACAATGGGCTTTCTACGGGCCGTAGAAACAATGGGCCTTCTACGGGCCGTATCATCAATGGGCCTTATACGGGGCGTATGATCGATTGGCCAAACATGGGCCAATAACAGGCCGCATTATGGCCGTAAACGGGCCATCGTTAATAGGCCGTATTTGATGACGCTATGAAAATGGCCCAACGTATTAACGGACCACAAATGGGCCGACTGTAACCACGGGCTGAATTTGGCCCACAAGCAGAAAATGACAGTAACGGGCCGTAAGTAAACGAATGCTAGAAATGAGCCCAAGAACAAATGGGCTCTGAGAAGGCTGGAAGATAACATGGGCTGGAAACGGCCCAACGGAATAACGGGCCGTTAATGGGTATAAAGTGATACACTGTTCATTACGGGCCAGTTTCACCAAGGGCCATTAAGGGTGTAAAGTGATACACTGTTCATTACGGGCCAGTTTAACCACGGGCTGTTAATAGGCCAAGAGTTACATAGGGCCTCATATGGGGCGAAAGACGTCATGGGCCATACATGGGCTAGAAGTGAAAACGGGCTGAAATCATATTGGATGGCCCAGATGACGCTACCGGGCCTAATTCGGATAGGGCGTAACGGGCCTTGGGTTAGCGGGCTGTAAATGGGCTATATGCGAACAGGCTGTTAACAGGCTTTCCATGGGCCAGCCCGCCACCTTTTTACCAAGTCAAACGGGCTGGCCTTTTCACAGGAATGGGCCTCTGTTGGGCCGTGCCACGTGTCGACGTATCATAGGCGCCATCTGTCCAATGAGTGAATGACATCTGTCCCAACGATGAGCCGACACGTGTTTCCTCCAGCCAATGATGATTTTACACGTGGAAAATCCCCATTGGTCGGGGATGTTAACGGGTTATCGGATCCAAAACCCGACCCGATAGCTTAACAGCGTTCTGTTACGGTGGATGCCACGTGTCGGTCACCCTTGACGAAAGCACTTCTGTGACGCGTGATTTATCGTCATGGAAGTGCACACTTCCGTGATGATAATTTTGCTAATGTCATGGAACACTTCTACGACAGCACAGGTATGACTATCTTGATTTTGTCATAAATTTGTCATGTATGTACATGCATGACAAAAAACGCGACCTACTATGAAAAACACGTATCATCACGGAAGTGTATTTTTTTGTAGTGAGTGTTTCCACGATTCCAAAGACTTTGTGTGATTTGTTAGGTTTCCGTGATTTTGATGATTGCTCTTTAAACTTGCACCTTGCGGATTCCACTACTAAGAAACCTATGGGAAGAATTAATGATGTTCTTATTGTTGCAAATAGGAAATATGTGCCCGTAGATTTTATTGTTCTTGACATAGATTGCAATCCTTCATGTCCTATTATTCTTGGTAGACCTTTCCTTAGAACGATTGGTGCAATTATTGATATGAAGGAAGGAAATATTAGATTCCAATTTCCATTAAGGAAAGGCATGCAACACTTTCCTAGAAATAAAATTAAATTACCTTATGAATCTATTATGAGAGCCACTTATGGATTGCCTACCAAAGATGGCAATACCTAGATCTATCCTTGCTTGTTATGCCTAGCTAGGGGCGTTAAACGATAGCGCTTGTTGGGAGGCAACCCAATTTTATCTTTATTCCTTGCTTTTTACTCCTGTTTAGTAATAAATAATTTATCTAGCCTCTGTTTTCGTTGTGTTATTTGTGTTTAATTAGTGTTTGTGCCAATTAGAACCATTGGGAAGACTTGGGGAAAGTCGTGTTACACTTGCTGTAAAAAACAGAAACTTTAGCGCTCACGAGAACTGCTGCCATTTTTATTTGGAAAGTGCTATTTAGTTAATTATTTTTGCAGATGATTAATAGATAAATTCCTAACGTCCATCAAGTTATTTTAGAATTTTTGGGGTTCCATATATTGCTATAGCTACAGATTACTACAGACTGTTCTGTTTTTGACAGATTATATTTTTCGTGTGTTGTTTGCTTATTTTGATGAATCTATGGCTAGTAAAATAGTTTATAAACCATAGAGAAGTTGGAATACAGTAGGTATAAAACCAATATAAATAAATAATGAGTTCATTACAGTACCTTGAAGTGGTCTTTTGTTTTCTTTCGCTAACGGAGCTCACGAGATTTTCTACTTTAAGTTTTGTGTTGTGAAGTTTTCAAGTTTTGGGTAAAGATTTGATGGATTATGGAACAAGGAGTGGCAAGAGCCTAATATTGGGGATGACCATGGCACACCCAAGATAATATAAGGACACCTAAAAGCCAAAGATTGGGGATGCCCTGGAAGGCATCCCCTCTTTCATCTACTTCTATCGGTAACTTTACTTGGAGCTATATTTTTATTCGCCACATGATATGTGTTTTGCTTGGAGCGTCCTGTATGATTTGAGTCTTTACTTTTTGGTTTACCACAATCATCCTTGCTGTAGACACCTTTTGAGAGAGCCATAGATGATTTGGAATTTCTTAGAATACTCTATGTGCTTCGCTTATATCTTTTGAGTTATGTAGTTTTGCTCTAGTACTTCACTTATATCTTTTAGAGCACGATGGTGGATTTGTTTTATAGAAACTATTGATCTCTCATGCTTCACTTAGATTATTTTGAGAGTCTTAAATAGCATGGTAATTTTCTTAAAATCCTAATATGCTTGGTATACAAGATTAATAATAAAACTTTCTTATGATTGTGTTGAATACTATGAGAAGTTCGATGCTCGATAATTGTTTTGAGATATGAAGATGGTGATATTAAAGTTGTGCTAGTATAGTAGTTGTGAATTTGAAGAATACTTCTGTTAAGGTTTGTGATTCCCGTAGCATGCATGCATGGTGAACCCTTATGTGATGAAGTCAGAGCATGATTTATTTTTTGATTGTCTTCCTTATGAGTGGCGGTCAGGGACGAGCGATGGTCTTTTCCTACCAATCTATCCCCCTAGGAGCATGCGTGTAATAATTTGATTTGATAACTTGTAGATTTTTGCAATAAGTATATGAGTTCTTTATGACTAATGTTGAGTCCATGGATTATACACACTTTTCTCACCCTTCCACCTTTGTTAGCCTCTCTAATACCGCGCACCTTTCGCCGGTATCATACACCCACAATATACCTTCCTCAAAACAGCCACCATACCTACCTATTATGGCATTTCCATAGCCATTCCAAGATATATTGCCATACAACTTTCCACCGTTTCGTTTATTATGACACACTCCATCATTGTCATATTGCTTAGCATGATCATGTAGTCGACATTGTATTTGTGGCAAAGCCACCGTTCATAATTCTTTCATACATGTCACTCATGAGTCATTGCATATCCCGGTACACCGCCGGAGGCATTCATATAGAGTCATATTTTGTTCTAAGTACCGAGTTGTAATTGTTGAGTTGTAAGAAAAATAAAAGTGTGATGATCATCATTATTAGAGCATTGTCCCAGTGAGGAAAGGATGATGGAGATTATGATTCCCCCACAAGTCGGGATGAGACTCCAGACTAAAAATAAAATAAAATAAAAAAGGAGGCCATAAAAAAAGAGAAAAGGCCCAAATAAAAAAATGAGAGAAAAAGGGAGAAGGGGCAATGCTACTATCCTTTTACCACACTTGTGCTTCAAAGTAGCACCATGATATTCATAGTAGACAGTCTCTCATTTCGTCACTTTCATATACTAGCGGGAATTTTTCATTATAGAACTTGGCTTGTATATCCCAATGATGGGCTTCCTCAAAATGCCCTAGGTCTTAGTGAGCAAGCAAGTTGGATGCACACCCACTTAGTTATTTTGTTGAGCTTTCATATACTTATAGCTCTAGTGCATCCGTTGCATGGCAATCCCTACTCACTCACATTGATATCTATTAATGGGCATCTCCATAGCCCTTTGATACACCTAGTTGATGTGAGACTATCTTCTCCCTTTTTGTCTTCTCCACAACCACCATTCTATTCCACATATAGTGCTATGTCCATGTCTCATGCTCATGTATTGCGCCAAGATTGAAAAAGTTTGACAACACTAAAAGTATGAAACAATTGCTTGGCTTGTCATCAGGGTTGTGCATGACTTAAATATTTCGTGTGGTGAAGATGGAGCATAGCCAGACTATATGATTTTGTAGGGATAACTTTCTTTGGCCATGCTATTTTGAGAAGACATAATTGCTTTGTTAGTATGCTTGAAGTATTATTATTTTTATGTCAATATTAAACTTTTGTCTTGAATCTTTCGGATCTGAATATTCATACCACAATTAAGAAGAATTACATTAAAATTATGCCAAGTAGCACTCCACATCAAAAATTCTGTTTTATCATTTACCTACTCGAGGATGAGCAGGAATTAACCTTGGGGATGCTTGATATGTCTCCAACGTATCTATAATTTTTGATTGCTCCATGCTATATTATCTACTATTTTGGGCATTATTGGGCTTTATTATCCACTTTTATATTATTTTTGGGACTAACCTATTAACCGAAGGCCCAGCCCAGAATTGCTATTTTTGCCTGTTTTAGGGTTTCGAAGAAAAGGAATACCAAACGGAGTCCAAACGGAATGAAACCTTCGGGAACGTGATTTTCTCAACAAACAAGACCCGGGAGACTTGGACCCTATGTCAAGACACAAAAGAGGAGGCCACGAGGTAGGGGGGCGCGCCCACCCCCACCAGGCGCACCCTCCACCCTCGTGGGCCCCTTTGTTGCTCCACCGACGTACTCCTTCCTCCTATATATACCTACGTACCCCCAAACGATCAGATACGGAGCCAAAAAGCTAATTCCACCGCCGCAACTTTCTGTATCCACGAGATCCCATCTTGGGGCCTGTTCCGAAGCTCCGCCGGAGGGGGCATCGATCACGGAGGGCTTCTACATCAACACCATAGCCCCTCCGATGAAGTGTGAGTAGTTTACCTCAGACCTACTGGTCCATAGTTATTAGCTAGATGGCTTCTTCTCTCTTTTTGGATATCAATACAATGTTCTCCCCCTCTCTTGTGGAGAACTATTCGATGTAATCTTCTTTTTGCGGTGTGTTTGTTGAGATCGATGAATTGTGGGTTTATGATCAAGTCTATCTATGAACAATATTTGAATCTTCTCTGAATTCTTTTATGTATGGTTGGTTATCTTTGCAAGTCTCTTCGAATTATCAGTTTGGTTTGGCCTACTAGATTGATCTTTCTTGCAATGGGAGAAGTGTTTAGCTTTGGGTTCAATCTTGCGATGTCCTTTCCCAATGATAGTAGGGGCAACAAGGCACGTATTGTATTGTTGCCATCGAGGATAACAAGATGGGGTTTTCATCATATTGCATGAGTTTATCCCTCTACATCATGTCATCTTGCTTAAGGCGTTACTCTATTTTTAACTTAATACTCTAGATGCATGCTGGATAGCGGTCGATGAGTGGAGTAATAGTAGTAGATGCAGGCAGGAGTCGGTCTACTTGTCTCGGACGTGATGCCTATATACATTATCATACCTAGATATTCTCATAACTATGCTCATTTCTGTCAATTGCTCAACAGTAATTTGTTCACCCACCGTAGAATACCTATGCTCTTGAGAGAAGCCACTAGTGAAACCTATGGCCCCCGGGTCTATCTTTATCATATTAATCTCCTACTACTTAGTTATTTCCTTTGCTCTTTACTTTGCCTTTATTTTACTTTGCATCTTTATCACAAAAATACCAAAAATATTATCTTATCATATCTATCAGATCTCACTCTCGTAAGTGGCCGTGTAGGGATTGACAACCCCTATTCGCGTTGGTTGCGAGGATTTATTTGTTTTGTGCAGGTATGAGGGACTCACACGTAGCCTCCTACTGGATTGATTTTTTTGACTATAAACAGTAGGGTAAACACCCCACTGCAACTTTTATTAATAAATGAACTAAACATAGTAGTCTTAAGGGCTTGAGGTAAGCCCTATAATAAACAGAAGAAGAAATAAAAGAGAGAAAACATTAAGAGAAACTAGCAAAAAATCCACAACATGAAAAAAAAGAAAAAAAAAAGGAGATTGCAACAAAGAATCCAACCAGGTAGAGAACATTCTCTCATGCTTTAGCTTCATTCTATATTTCAGTAGTTTGAGCTCCTCTAAATATATGAACTTCCATCCCTGGAAAGTTGGAGTAATATTTTCAAATATCTTGTCATTTCTGGTTATCCAAATGGCCCATGATCCAAGAATGATGATCTCCATAAAGAATGGAAAATGCAAGTTATCCTTAAGGTCTTGAAAAGCTTCAAGGACTGATAAATTTGGAGTTCTAGTAGGACATATGTAATCCCAACATTGCTGTGCAAAAGGGCAGCCCCAAAAAAGATGATGTAGAGTTTCTTCCTGTTGACAGTCTCTAACAGCACAATTGTAAACTTCCAGCACAAAGTTTTTCTCCTGAGTAGGTTCCTTGTATTTACTCTATCATGAAGTAATTTCCAGAAGAACACCTTATGCTTTGGCTGATAGGAGCAATTCCAAACCCAGTTGAAGTGTGGTGGGACTTGCTTGTGTCCAATCAGTACTTTGTATGCCTTGATTGATGAATAGAATTCATTCCCCCAAATGTAACTCCAGGTGTCCAGAGAATCTATATGTTCAGATTGCCTTGTTTGGATGCATATGTCTTCCACTTGCAAGAATTCCTCATAAGCTTCAGTTGTGAGTGGTAAATGAAACAAGTCCTGCAAGTATTCAGTGTTGATTACTTCTTGGACAGTAACATGTGGATTTCTGACAAAGGAGTGCAGGTGGTGGTATGTATGTTTGAAAATGTATGTGTGCCACAGGTCATCCCAGAAAAAAGCAGTTCTACCATCTCCCACATTACATCTTGCCATTGCTTTGTACTGATCCATAAGAGCCAGGTTTGATTTCCACCAGAAAGAGCCAATCATATTATTTCCTGGAAGTTGCCCTTCAAAATAGTAAGTTTCCCAAGTTAATTGTACCCAAGGTATATCATGTTTGTTGAAGAATTTGTGCAAATTCTTCATTAGAAGGGTTTTATTGTGAGTGTATATATCCAGTATGCCCAGTCCTCCCTGATTTTTTGGTCTACAAACTGTGTGCCAAGCCACCAAAGCTGGTCTTCTATCCTCCATGTCAGAGCTCCTCCATAGACAGTGTCTCAAATATTTGATGATCTTCTTTTTAATTGTTACAGGGATGTCCAAACAGCTCATGAAGAAGATAGGTAAGGAAGAAAACACTGATTTGACTAAAAGGACTTTCCCTGCTTGAGTCATGAAGATAGAAAGGCTTGCAAGTCTTTTTGCAATTGTTAACAAGTGGAATTGTCCCCTAGCACAATGCAGTGTGTTAGTGAAAATGTCCACTCTGTCTTTATCAATGTTCAGAGGTACCATTATAGATTTTGCAAAATTGACCTGAAGACCAGTTGCTGAGGCAAATGTATTTAAAAGAGCTTTGAGACAAATCAAGTGTCTGGCATTTGCTTGCATGATGACCAAAGTATCATCAGCATACTGAACAATTGGGAAATCTGGGCAGGAGGTGACCTGTAGTGGAGATGCAATAAGATTTAGTCTCATGGCCCTGTTCAAAATAGTCTGTAGCAAGTCAGCAGCAAGAACAAAGATTAGGGGAGAGTAAGGATCTCCCTGTCTCACTCCTTTCTTAATGTAAAATTTCTTCCCAGGCACTCCATTTAGCATGACAGCAGAAGAGGCAGTAGAAAAGAGCATATGCATCCATGATATCCATTTATCCCCAAACCCTTTTGCTCTGAAAATCTCAATGATTGCTTGATGTTCAATTGTATCAAAAGCCTTTTCAAAATCCAGCTTAATTACCAGCATTTCCTCTTTTGATTTATGGCATTGGTGTATATATTCATATGCCCATCCTAGGCAGTCTTGAATCACTCTGTCATTGAGGAAACCATATTGGTTGATGTGAACCAATTTCAGAATTATTTTTTGAAGTCTGTTGGCTAGCAATTTTGTGATGATCTTAAGCACCCCATTTAACAAAGAGATAGGCCTAAAATCATTAGGTGTGAGAGGAACTTCTTTTTTTGGAATCAGAGTAATGTAGGAAGTATTAATACTCTCCATGTTCACAGTACCAGCATGGAAGGCCATGATTAGATCAATAATATCTTCCTTAACAATATCCCAGCAAGCTTTAATGAACTCATTGTTGAAACCATCTAGACCTGGGGACTTATCAGATGGTAGATTTTTGACCACCTCCTCAATCTCCTCCTTGGTGAATGTTCCTCTGATTGAATAAAATTTTTAGGATCAATTGTTTGATCATAAAGATCATGGAGATCAAAAATGCATTTTGTGTCCAGTAGATTGCCCCAATCTTTCTTTGAAAGCTTCCCATAAAATTGCAGCTTTTCCTTCATGCTCTGTAACTTCCACTTGGTCCTTATTCAACAACATTGCAATTTTATTATGCCTATGATTAATGGAAGCCTTTGTGTGGAAGAACTTTGTGTTTTCATCCCCAAACTTAACACCTTTAATTTTGCCTCTCTGCTTCCAATAAATATTCTGATTATTAAGAACAGTAAACAAGTACTCCTTAAGCATAGTTCTGCAGTTGGCCTCAAATAAAGAAAGGTTCCTGAATTCTTCAATCAAGTCCCAAAAAATATGCATGCATTGAGTTCCTCAATTTGTTTTTTTGTGCAAGATAGACTTTTAGCCCACAACTTCAGAGCTCTTCTGAGGTTTTTTAATTTGGCAATAATCTTTTTAGCCTGATCAGTAAATCCCACTGGAATATTCCAAGCTGATTGCACCACTTGTTTAAAAGAGATGTGTTTTAGCCAATAGTTTTCAAATCTGAATACCTTGGACTTTGGAATATTTGTGAAAATCTTGATCATGCATGGAAGGTGATCAGAGATAGGTTTTGCTAGAGGAAGGGCCATGGAGTTAGGGTAACTGGTCATCCAGGCTGCAGAAGTGAAGAACCAATCTAGCTTTTCAAGGAGAGGGGAGTCCTGCATGTTGCTCTAGCTATACTGTCTTCCTTTCAAAGGTAATTCAATCAATCCCAGGTTACTGATGGCCTCATTAAATAAAAGCATCTCATTGACATCTCCCCCTAGTTTGTTTCTATTCTCTCATGACCTGATGAAATTAAAATCACCCATGACTATCCAATCCACATCATTTGGCATTTGAATATTGCTAAACCAGTCAAAAAATTCAATATTTTCCTCATGTCTGCAAGGCCAATATATGTTTGAGAGAATCCACTTGTTTGCAGAAATATTACATGTGAATTGAATTGAAACCTTGGTTCTCAAAAACTGAGGGAAATACTTACACTACTTTACTGCATCATCCCTTCCTCTTAGGGGGAAAGCAACGCATTGCTCAAGAGGTAGCAGGCGCATTACCCATGGAGCATAAAACTTCAGGCCAAATAGATCAGAGCCAGAGCCAGATGCAGCAAGCTGCCTGATGAAGAAATCTTGAGCATTGAAGCTAATGCCATTGAAGATATAGAACACCAATGTCTTCATTGCTCCTTCAAGCTTTGCTGCAGGAGAATGTCCTTTGACAGGCCATAGAGTTCGCCTGATGATATGATAAATGGTGCAGGGCAGATACTCTAGGTCGTCAACAAGGAATTCCTTTGGACATTCAGCATCGCTTGGTAGTGGCTTCATCATGCTGAGCATTTGACTCATGTTAGGCTCAGGCTTCTGAAATATGCTCTCCAAAGCATTACAGTGAGGCTGACAATCAGGTTCATAATGTTCACCTAGAGTGGGAAGGGCAGTAAGCTCAATTATATCTTGGGCTTTGGCTTCATGGTGTACATCACCCGTCATCCACTCAAGGACCCAAGTCTTCAGATCCTTGTAGTAGCCGCGTATGTGAAGAGTGGCATAGAATTGTAGCAGAAGCTCCTCATTCCAATTTTCTTTATCGGTCACAAACTACAGAAGGCCAGCATCTTTGAAGCAGTCTAGAGCTTCTTCCAAGCAGGGAAGGCCAGCCATGGCTTCACAGTTTAGATGCATATGGGGAAAAATGCGCCCTTGATTGTATAAGATACAAGAATAATAGCTGTGCTGCTGATAGCTCCAGAACTGATCTGATGAAATTCTTGGCTGTGAATAGGGGTTCTTGGCACTATCAAAGAAGGTGTTGTGTGCTTTGAAGCCATTTACATTTAACGATCCTTGCGAAGTCGCAGTGTCTGGAAACCTTGGCAAGCTTGTCTTTGGCTTCTGGACCTGAGGCATGTGCTCCACATGATAGTCAAACTGTGGTTCAGGAGCATGCGGAGGAACCAGAATGGGCCAGCGGATGGTGACAAGTTGACCCTGATCATATGTTTGCTCAATGGTGTGAGGTCTTGGAGGTGGTACAGGAGCAGAGGCATTGACTTTGGCTTTAAGCTGCACATTGGCTTTAGGTTCAACATTGACTTCTAGCACCATATTCATTGCAGACACCACATTAGCTTCAGCCATGACAACATCATTGGCTTCAATAGTGTTGTTGGTGGCCGCCTCAGTGTTTTCAACCTCCACTTGAGTAGCTGGAGGGTTGGGCATAGCCTCATTCTCCTCGAGAACAACTTCTGGGTTGGTAGGGGGTGTGGCAACTCACTCTTCTTCTTGACAGGGTTCTTGGGGTTCTTGTTGGTCATCGGCTGGTGCAGCCAGAATGTCTTCAACAACTTTTGCTTCGGACTCAGAGACGTTCGTAGTGGGAGTGGCGTCAGGAAACACTTCTCGTGCCACTGAGTTGTTTTGCACTTCTCCTTCTGGAACGCTCGGCATGGCGACCTGTGGCCTAGGGCCTTTGCGAAGCCTGTGGAATGTGGGCGATGCATTTGGAGATGGTGTGGTATTCACCATGTAATTGTCATCATCAAGTACCGGAGTGGTAACTTGAGGAGGGGGAGTACTGGGTCTGTCTTGGCTTGGTGTGTCTTGGGGGTGATCAGCCCACGATGCATCCTGAGCGATTGGCGTCAATGGACGACCAATGCTGATGAGTTCGCTGTTCATGAGAACAGGCGATGATACCAGTTGGTGCTCAATCTGAGGAAGGACTTCATCATCTTCTACATTGTCATGATGACCAATGTCTTCAGCTGTGATGGGGTCAGCAGCTAGAATGTCTTTAGCTTTAGGAGCCTCTGTGGAAGCAGGCTCATGAAGTACTAGTTGACGTTCTTGGTTATTGGATGTAGGACGAACAACTGAGATGGGCTCGACAAGGAGGGGCTCTGAGGGAGCAGCCCGATCTTTCTTCGAAGACTTTGTCTTCCGCTTCTTGGGTTGTGGGGTATCATCAGTGGCATTCTTGTTCTTGCGCTTTCTAGCTTCGCCTCAACTGCCCTTGTCTTCTTCAGTTCTGAAGCAGCTGTTGGGACCTTAGGCTTCGAGCCTTCCATGCTGGCAGGGAAGACAATGCTTGGTGCTTCCTGCCTTGATGCTTCAACTTGGGCCACAGCAGGCTTCTTCTTCTTTTTGGCAGCTGTTGGGGATATGGTTACTGGAGGTAGACCGGCTAGGAGTGTCCGGGTTAGCTCCATGAAGATAGAAGCCCATGTAGATATGAAGATGGTGGCGCTTTACGAAGACCCAAGGCCCAAAGGCGGGTTAAAGCCTGTAGATGTGAACTGACTTTATCATATAAACTTGTATTGTAAGTTAGAGGAATAGAGACCAAGCCGGACACCTCTATGACCCGGCCTCGGGACTCTGTAAACCGGCTGGTGTCAACCTATGTATATAAAGGGACGACCCGGCCGCGGTTTGAGGACAACAGACAACAACTCGAGAGCCAGGCAAAGCGGATTCGCTCCCTGGTCATCAAAACCCTAGCAATACCAATCACAACTAGACATAGGCTTTTACCTTCATCGAAGGGGCCAAACTAGTATAAAACCCCTCGTGTCCCCTTGTATGGTTTAACCCCTTTAAGCTAACCCGTAGCGATGGCTCCACGACTAAGTCCTTTCATGAGGACATCTGCCGTGACAAACCCATGACAGTTGACGCCACCGTGGGGCTATCGCACGATGGTTTCGAGTTCTTGAAGGGGAGCTTTGATGGACTCAAGGGATACGTTGTGGGCCGGATGACGAAGAGTCGTCACGGCAAGCTTTACATCGACGATGCAGGATGGGGCCTCGAGGCCGGTTCAATCGAATACGGGTACCTGGTCCCCTTTGGTGGGATTCACGTCTTCATCGGCAAGATCGGCGAATCGGGCCCTGAGCCGGACACCTGCACCGACATCATCGAGACGGCCCAGCGTGCAAGTCCTTCCCCGGTTCAGCCCGCAGCAAGGCATGTTTTCGTAGGTGTCATCCATGGAGCAGATTATGAGGATGGACCGACATCTGATGGAGAAACCGTTGTCTGCTCTGACGACGAGTCTTCAACTGGAGAAACCGAATCGCTATATCAGTTGTAGGACGGCCGGATTAGCGGAGGTTTCGATGGCAACAGTATTCCGGACCCCCTTGATCTGCCAAACCGGGTCGCTATATTCATGGCCGGTACACAATCAGCAGCCCACTCATCAACCGCCGCAGCAATGCTCTCTGGTTCAGCAACAGCCACGCCGGCAGGAGCAGGGGGCTCTGCACCACCTCCGGCTCAAGTTCTG
Organism: Triticum dicoccoides; assembly: GCF_002162155.2. NCBI lineage: Eukaryota > Viridiplantae > Streptophyta > Magnoliopsida > Poales > Poaceae > Triticum > Triticum dicoccoides. The sequence goes on from NC_041392.1 coordinate 414,930,790, forward strand.
TCTGACTTGTTCGATGCTTTGGCAACATTGATGGCCGCGGAGGTGGACGCAGTAGCCCGGGATCAACACAATATGGAGATCGCAAAGGTGAAAGATCAGATAACTCAGGCTAAAGCGGACCTAGCAGCAGAGAACGCTAGGATGGCTACAGAACGGGCCGAGTTGGAAGCTCAGGCCTACCGGCTTAGGCTGGATCAGAATGCCTCAGAGGAAGTCATGAGAAGAAGATACCGGTCGCATCTCCTGCCGAGTTATGAGCCAAGAAATCTCTTCAAGACGCCAGGAGCAGGAACTAGTAACCAGCTAGTATTAAACCGGACGGAGGCACCGGGAACAGGAGCGTCGGTTCAGCCGCGCATGATGGACCCGCCTCGTAAGAAAAACATTGTGCCACAGTATGTTCCGACGCCCCCGGGGCATTACTCCAACCCGTTGGACAACATTGTGGCTGCCACTTCACGATTGGCAACCCTCCCAACCGATGGTGAGTCACCAGTTGCGATTGAGGCACGACGGGCTAGAGAGCTCCTTCAAACAGCTTTAAACCAGCAGCAGGCTTATTCGCATAGTCGTGAGAGGATTCATTCCACCCCATCCAAGCCGGAGCTACAGCAGGCATGTTGAGGATGAACCGGCCGTGTCAAACAGTGCACGTCGCCGTAACTCGCCGCGTGTGCACAACCCGGTAGGTGGAGGTGCTAATGCCCATGATGTGGTGGATCACGGTCGTGCATGTCGAGAGGCCGAGTTAGCAGCTCTGCATGGAGCCCGTCAACCTACTCTAGTTCACCCTACCGCTTCAGTAGAGCCAGGTGTGGTATTCAGTTCCTTAGGGGTGCCGTGTCTCACCCCCGCTTTGCGTAATGTGCGACTGCCCAAGGATTTCAAAGGCCCTCGTAAGGTACCCAATTACACCGCCGATTTGCAACCAGAGGCATGGGTTGAAAGCTACGAGATGGCAATGGAGATGTTAGATGTGGACGAAGCGGTGTGTGCTAAATACTTCACCATGATGTTGGAAGGGACAACTCGTACTTGGTTGAAGAGCTTACCAGCTAACTCTGTCGGATCATGGGCCGATTGAAGCATCGGTTTATCCAGAACCTTAAGGATACTTGTAAGCAACCTATGTCAATTGTGGACCTGGCCGCTTGTGTCCAAGAGGATGGGGAGTCTACAACCCATTGGGTGAAACAGGTCTCAGCTATTCTGCATTCATCGGATCGCATCAATGCAGATATCGCAGTGTTAACGTTGGAGGGCAATTGCTGGTTTCTACCGCTCAAACAGAAGTTAGGAAGGCTCAAACGTCACTGCAATGATATGTCAACGCTTATGGCCGCTTTGGTTAAGTATGCCGATTCAGATAATACCAAAGACCCCGACTCAGAGGAGGACAAACCAGTGAAAGGGAAAAAGAACGGCAACACCAAGGGACAGCAGCATAATCTGGCAGGTCATGGGAATAATGGTAAGCGCAAGGCCGACAACAGTTTGGACTTTGTGGCTAACACCAATGCTCAGGAGAATGGTCAGTGTCGTAAGGGCAAGCAGCCCCAGAGGGGCGGAGGTTCAGGCCCCAATTTGGAGCGCCTATTAAATCAACCTTGTCCAAAGCATGCATCAAAGGAGAAGCTAGCGTCGCATCTTTGGAAGGACTGTTATATCATGCGAGAGTTCAAGAACTCCAATATGTTTCAGTACGATAATGGCCCGCCTGGTGGTTCAGGAGGTGGTTTTCACGGGCCGAGTTACGGAGGCGGCAGCTCCGGTTCAGGATTTCAGGGCAATCAAACCGGACACGGCAATCAAGGGAGCCAGTAGCAGCAGCAGACGGGTTACCAAAGCAATCCGAAGCAGTTAAATAGTGGGCAGTATCATGTCTTCACCACTAGCTTGTGCAAGCGTGATCAGAAGCTTCACAAGAGGGCCGTGAACTCTGTTGAACCGGCTGTACCTCAGTATTTGCGCTGGTCTGAGCAACCCATTTTATGGAGTAGAGAGGATCACCCACCCCGGGTTGACAATCCGGGTCATCTAGCCTTAGTGGTGGCTCCTCAGGTAGGAGGGTATAAGTTCACCAAGGTGCTCATGGATGGGGGAAGCAGTATCAACATTCTATATTATGATACCTTCCGTCGTATGGGGTTGACAGATAAGAATCTTAAATCGTCAAACACCATTTTCCATGGTGTAGTGCCCGGTAAGTCTGCATATCCACTGGGCAAGATAGCCCTAGAGGTGGCTTTTGGAGATGATCATGACTCAAGGTCAGAAACATTGACTTTTGAGGTGGTAAAAATCAACCATATCGGCTTACACCAAGTTCATGGCGAGGCCGTGTTATGTTTATCTGCAGCTTAAGATGCCAGGTCATAAGGGGACCATCACAGTACATGGGAGCAGGAAGATCGCTTTGGAATGTGAGGAAGGTGATGTGGCTTATGCTGAGTCGGTTTGGCCACGGAAGAGCTGAAGTTTTACAAAGACAAGGTTGATCCGGCAGATATGACTTCTTTGAAAAAGCAAACTACGGAACACGATCCAACATTGAAGTTTAAATCGGCCACAGATACTAAGATGGTTGATTTTGTTCCTGGCGTTCATCCAAGTAGTTCAGCATCAGCGCTAACCTGGATCCCAAATAGGAAGCGCGCTCATCGAGTTCATCCGTGAGAACCAGGACATCTATGCATGGAAGCCTTCTGACATGCCAGGTGTACCGAGGGAACTCGCTGAGCACACACTTAACATTGATCCTAAGTTTAAACCAGTCAGACAGTTTCTCCGCCGCTTCAATGAAGAACGGCGCAAGGCTATTGGTGAAGAGGTAGCTCGCTTGTTGGCCGCAGGGTTTATCGTCGAGGTCTTTCACCCAGAGTGGTTGGCTAGTGCTGGTTCTCAAGAAAAATGGCACCTGGCATATGTGTGTGGACTACACAGACTTGAACAAGGCTTGCCCAGCAGATCCCTTTGCCCTCCCTCGTATTGATCAGATTATTGATGCTATGGCGGGTTGTGACCGCTTGTGTTTTTTGGACGCTTATTCTGGTTACCATCAGATCAAAATGGTAGTTAAGGACCAGGAGAAGACAGCTTTTACAACTCCCTTTGGAGCCTTCTGCTATGTCTCCATGCCCTTTGGGCTCAAGAGTGCCCAGGCGACTTATCAACGCTGTGTTCAGAATTGTCTCTATAAGCAGATTGGGCGCAATGTTCATGCATATGTGGATGATATTGTGATAAAGTCCAGGAAAGAGGAAACATTGATAGATGACCTGAGAGAAACCTTTGACAACCTCCGGGTTTACAAGATGATGCTCAATCCGGACAAATGTGTCTTTGGTGTCCCGGCAGGCAAACTCTTGGGCTTTCTGGTGTCAAACAGGGGCATTGAGGCTAATCCGGAAAAAATTTCAGCAATTACATCTTTGGCTAAACTGGCGTGTATCAATGACGTTCAATGTTCGGTCGGCCGGATTGCGGCTTTGAGCCGGTTTATCAGTCGTCTCGGGGAAAAAGCTATCCCTTTATATCAGATGCTAAAGAAAACGGATGACTTTGTCTGGAGCGAGGCGGATGATAAAGCGTTTGAGGATCTGAAGATGCAGTTAGCTGAACCGCCTGTGCTTGCAGCTCTGATCGATAAAGAGCCGTTACTGCTGTATGTTGCTGCTAATGCGAGAGCTATTAGCGTGGCTATTGTTGTGGAGCGCAAGGAGGCTGGAAAGGAATATCCGGTTCAACGGCCGGTTTATTATATCAGTGAGGTTCTTATTGAATCAAAGCAGAGGTATCCACATTGGCAGAAGCTGGCGTATGGAGTATTTATGGGAAGCTGGAAGCTCAAACATTATTTTCAGGGTCATCCTATCACAGTGGTCAGTTCAGCCCCTTTGGGAGATATCATTGAAAACAGAGAAGCAACTGCCCGGATTGCCAAGTGAGCTATTGAGCTAGGACCTCATGGGCTCAAATACACACCTCGCACAGTGATTAAATCCAAAGCACTCGTGGACTTCATCAATGATTGGACAGAGTTGCAGGCACCAAAGTAAAAGCCAGATAACACGTATTGGACTATTCACTTTGATGGATCCAGACAGTTGGAGGGCTCGGGCCTGGAGTCATACTAACTTCCCCATGAGGTGACAAGTTTTGTTATGTCCTCCGTTTAATGTTCCCTTGTACTAACAATGCAGCTAAGTACGAGGCCTTACTCCATGGTCTTCGGATGGCTAAGGAGATGAACTTAAGCCAGGTTAAGTGCTTTGGTGACTCAGATCTGGTGGCTCAACAGGTGTCTGGCACTTGGGATTCTAAAGACCAACTCATGGCTGCATATCGACGAGAGGTGGACACGGTGGCTGGTCACTTCAAGGGTTATCAAGTTGACCATATAGACCGACGAAAGAATGAAGCGGCGGACGCTTTAAGCCGCCTTGGCTCTCAGCGTAAACGGTCCCACCGAATGTCTTCCTTGACGTACTACATAACCCGTCGGTCAAAATACCAACAGAGGTGGAGTTGGCTATTCCGGACCCGGAGGCTCAATTGGTGGCAGCTTTGAAGTGAACCGGGGCGAGTTACCAGAGGATGAAACCTCGGCTCGTCAGATAACTCAGCGTTCCAAGTCAATGACCATAGTCAATGGGGAGTTACATCGTTACAGTGTCACGGGAGCAATTCAGCGTTGTGTATCTCCTCAAGAGGGTCGTGAGATTTTGCGAGAAATCCACGAAGGAGATTGCGGTCATCATGCCGGTTCAAAATCATTAGTGGCTAAGGCTTTTCGTCACGGTTTCTATTGGTTAACAGCTCATGCTGATGCTGAGGATTTAGTCAAAAGATGTGACGGTTGTCAAAAATTTGCACGCCCTGCTCATATTCCGGCTCAGGAGTTGAGGATGATTCCAATAACTTGGCCGTTTGCAACTTGGGGGCTCGATATGGTTGGACCCTTTAAGCGATCCAAGGATAAAAAGACCCACTTGTTAGTGGCAGTTGACAAGTTCACCAAATGGGTGGAAGCAGAGCTAGTCAGTAAGTGTGATGCAGCCACGGTGGTTCAGTTCATTAAAAGGTGATATTCCGGTTTGGCTTTCCACACAGTATTATAAATGATAATGGTACTAATATGTCAAAGGGACAGATGGAGGAATTTTGCCAACGTGAGCACATCCGGCTTGATATAGCATCGGTGGCTCACCCCCAATCTAATGGTCAAGCGGAGAGGGTAAATCAAGAAATTTTGAGAGGTATTTAACCCCGGCTCATGGTTCCTTTGAAGCAGACACCGGGTTGTTGGGTGGAGGAATTGCCTTCTGTGTTATGGAGCATCAACACCACACCTAATAGATCTACGGGTTACACGCCTTTCTTCATGGTTTATGGAGCGGAGGCGGTTCTTCCTAGTGACATCCGTCACGACACGCCCCGTGTGGCAGCTTATATTGAAGCTGATAATGACACGGCACGTCAGGATTCACTGGACCTGTTAGATGAGTAGCGTGATCTCGCAGCAGCACGTTCGGTGATTTATCAACAGGATCTCCGACTTTATCACAGCCGCCGGGTTAAGACCAGAACCTTTCAAGAGGGTGATCTGGTGCTCCGGCTCATCCAGGATCAGACTGATATGCACAAGTTATCCCCACCTTGGGAAGGACCTTTTGTGGTCAGCAAGAATCTACACAACGGGTCATACTACCTCATTGACGTTCGAGAGCACAAAAACTCACGTAAATTGGAGGAGGAGACCAAGCGGCCGTGGAATATAGCTCTTCTTTGGCCTTACTATACTTGAGTCATAGGCTCTTCTTATGTACATACTTATGACAATGTATATATTATATAATAAACCGGAGCCTCGAATAAAGCGGGGTCTCTGTTCTTTTTTACATCATGTGATCCTACAAAGAGCTTCTACTGACAAAGCGGAGTTTTGTTAAACCAGCCTCTACAGCCGCACGGATAGAAAGAAAATCACTAGGGGGCTTGGTCATATCTGAACCATAGCTACGCCTCTTGACCGGTTTAAAACCAAAAAGGTATGTTACTATGGGGCTTGGTTGTTTTCACACCATAGCTACACCTCTTGATAGGCTTTAAGACAAAAGGAAATTATGTGGAGCCAAAGAGAATCTGTTGCATTAAGCACAGTTCAAACATAGGTAACCACTGAGCATAACTCACATATTACTTGGGGGCTCTTTGCTTCTCAAAGAACAATGAGCTTGAACCCTTGTAATAGGCTATCAAGCCAGGCTTGGAAGCTAGGTGTATTCACCTAAAACCCCGAGTTATCCAGCCTCTTTAAGTAAGCCACTCCGTCCAGGTAAACCTGGTATGACCCATCGAACGTTTAACAAGTCACTCCTGTGGACCCTGAACTTGTCAAAGTTAAAACGGTGATTGGTTAAAGATTGAGGTCCATCTTAACAGGCTTTGCAAAATGGTTTAACTCAGCAGCCTGGCAGCCCATGAAAAGCCTTGATTTAGGGCCTGGCAGCCCATGAAAATCCTTGTATATTTTTGTCTTTGCGATTTTTTATGATAAGGGATTTATAAATATTTTTTCTGATAAACCAGTATTTCTTTCCAACCCGGCATGCCTTTCAATGCTTAGTTGTCAGTACATGATCAGTTTTAAATCGGCAGAATATTCTTCGGTCTGGTTTTTGATTATATATCACCAGTATTATGCAGCTATTATAGCTCCAAATGGTTTCTATATGAACCGGCAAGAGGGCAATGAGTTGACAATGCTATGGACTGGTGTTCTTCACCTTTATCATACAAGCAGTTGGTCAGCTAAAGCGAGGTATGTCACAGATAGTATTTATCTTATCTGGTTTAAATAAATTTTGGATAGCCATCCAAGTTATGTATAGCTTTTGGGCATCATGACCCGTCTAGTGGTAAACCACTAGGACGCTTTTTAGTTCTTATATGCAGGAACATAAAGTATAATGGATTATGCACAAATAGATTCCAAATGTGGAGCAAGTTTTTCACAATATCAAGCAACACAAAGCATGCTTGATGGCATGGCAGATAAAGGTGTTTTTTCCATCCTATTACAAGAAGCTTCAAAACGGCTCAAATTGAATAATTGTTTCAAACAGTGGCACACAGTAGCTGATAAACCGGCTGCCGGTTTAGGATGCTTCATCGGGACGGCTTGACGATTGAGGGTCATTTGGTGCAATCACCTCTTCTTCATCCCTCCCCAGACGCTGGAAATCAATCATTGACCAATCGATTCCGGTTAAAGCTTGAAACACCGCTTCTTCATGGATAAGGCTGGAGGGGTTACTGTCAGGAGCGTAAGTATGCTTACGGATTGGAGGCACAAGTTCTTCGACTTCATGGATTTCGGCAGGCTGTCTCTTTCCTTCAGCGTCGTAAACCGACTGGAAATGAGATAAGTCTGTGTCCTCCGCCAGTTTGCTGGCTATTGGCCGCATCTCCTTTGTCAGCCTTCGGAGATCATCATTGTTGAAGTTTGAACCATCCTCCTTCACACCTGGATATCCTTTAATGATGTCATCCGCTTCAAGATCCGGAATCCATGCCTTGGCCCGGATTAGTGCGGTCAGCGCTCCTGATCTTGCGGCTTCCTTCTTCAGTTTGGTAATCTGGGCTGGTAGCATGGCCATCTTCTCAAGGGTTTCTTTTATCAGTGATGGCGCCGGCTTGTTGTAGGCTGCAGTGCAAATAGCATGCTGGGATCCAGAGTATAGCTGTTCTATTAAGGTGTAATCCGCTTTAAGCTTCATACGCATATCAGCACCCAGATGAGCAATACGAGTGCCTGTCATGGTTTAATATCAGCAAACTGGTAAATGATAAGATCTCACGAATTGGAAAAACAGCATAAGGAGGTACTTACCGAACACAGCAGACATCATGGTGTCGATCTGCCGCTTCAAGCCGGTCAGTTCGTCTATAACTAGCTTCAGGGCTGCTTCTGCGTCTTCGGCTTTCTTGGTTAAACCGGCCTTTTCGGCTTCCCAGTCAGCACGCTCCTGGTTAAAAGTCTCTTTTAACTTCTCCATAGCTGCCAGGGCATTGGTCAGCTCCTCCTTGGCTTTTGAAGCCTCTACTTGTTGGAACTTCACGTTCTCTTGTAGATCAGCGGTTCGAACATCCCTATTACTTAGATCGGCCTGCAAAGGCGAAGATATGTCAACAACAGGATATGCATTTTCTAAGTACTAAGCGTATAACAAGTTATGCACTTCGTACTTGGGGGCTAATGCCTATTTGCTCTATTATCAACAAGTCTTTCACGAGTCTCAAGTACAATGCAAGCATTATCCTTAACACTTGGGGGCTAATGTACATCTGTTCAAAACTGATGCATGGATTCAAGACCCAGGTTACCTCGCAAAGCTAAATCGGCCCTTGGGGGCTACACTGATGAAATCTAGATAACTAATAAAGTATCGGTTTTGTTTTTACTGAGGACTTGACATATTGAGAATCAGCATGAAAGGATTAAGGTATTACAAAGTACCGGTTTAAGATTAGCATCATAAAACGGGCCTTGAGGGCTACTTGGGCTGATGTTTAGACTTTGGAATCAAGAAATGGAAGGAGATGAAAATACCTCATAGCGTTCCTTCATCAGGTTCACCAAACCGGCTTCATAATCACGGTTTGAGTGCAAACGGTTTAAAAAACCGGAGTGGAGTTCTTCAGCGCTGAGATGAGCATAACTACACAAATCAGTGCTCCATGTACCCTTCTCCATGGCAGCACGCTCTTCTTTGGCACTATGTTTGGCCAAAGTTACAGGATGGCCAGGAGAGCTGTGGCCCATGCCAGTAATGATAACATCATCTCCTTGGCCTCCAGTAGTTTTTTCGGGTGATGGTGGAGTGCTAGTAACTCTCACCGGACTAGCCCGGATTGGAGCTGTCGGTTCAGTATCAGGAATAGCAGTGTCAGCTTCTGTTTGTTCGTTGATATTCTGATCTTGAGGGGGTGGCTCATCGAAGGTAGTTTCAGGATGGGGACCCTCTGGCTCACCAGTTTGGGCCGGTTCACCTGTTTGCTCCTGTTCAAGAACCACCTGGTCTTCAGACGGATTGTTCACCCGAGCTTTTTTGCTGGGTCTGGCTTTGGCTCTGCAAACAAAAATAGAAGAGGTAAAAATTAAGCATACTATTCAAGATATGCAAACATTTGAAGAAAGTGTTTGAGTACTTACCCAGCTACAGTTTTAAGAGGAGGGAGTTGGGTCGCTGTTGACTCACCAGAGGATGAGGGAGGTGTCACCTGATAATTTGAATTGGACGGATTAAGAGGTTGTCGGAAATAACCTGCCTTGGGATAAGAATTGTCAGAAGTGGGGGAGACCTCAGATCGGCGCTTCCGAACCAGGATGTCAGGTAAACCGGCCGAAGTGACCTGTTGGCCACTATGCCGGGTTGTCTGACGAGCCTCGTGCTACTGCGTCTTCAAAATAAATGTTGGATCCAAGTAAGCAAGAGGATGAGAAAAGCTTACTTTCCAGACCGCTTGACGGGTTTTTTTGTGTTGGCATAGAGTCTGAACCGGAGGAAAGGGTAATTACCTCTACGTCATCAGCCTGGCTGCCTTCCACGTCCTCCTGATAAAGATCATGGTTAATGAGGTACATGAAAAGGGAGCCAAGTGAGTCAAGTTCTACCTCAACTTCCGGTTCATCTGCATCTTCATCAAGTTCCATGTTGATCCGTTCAGCCATTTTCCGCTTTGAGGTTCTCTTGACGGCTTTTGTTTTGGGACGGGATGGCTTTGCCGCTTTATCTGCGGGTTTCCTCTTCCAGAATGGATCATCACCCTGTTTATAAACAAACATAAGAATGTTTACGGGTTGAACAATTTTTTAAAAAATGTTGAAGATAAAAAGGAAGGATAGTACTTACAGCAGGCGGTTTATTTTGTGTGTAGAAGGGGTTCAAGCCTGTTTGGCGACAGACAGATTCCGATTCATTCAAAATTTTCTTAACACCTTCAGTGACCTCTTCATCGGTTAACTGAATGTTGATGTGGCGTTGGGGGTCTTCTAATTCACCGGTCTACTCACACATTAGACCGGAGCGGCGGCTTAATGGCTAGATGCTCCAAGATATCCAATAACGCACAAAGTCGACGCCCGATAAACTATTGGCCATAAAGGCTCGGAGCTTGGCGAGTTGAGGGGCATATGCGGCCTGTTCCGCAGAACTTAAACGTTGCGGCAATGGATGTGTGTTGGAAAGCCGGTGGTCACGATAGCCTGGCAGAGGGTTCTCATCTTCAGGAGAGGTATCCTTACAGTAGAACCAAGTATGGTTCCAGTCCTTAGGGTGACTGTGCAGCTTGGCATGAGGAAACTCAACTTCTTTCCACTTTTGAATAGAGACGCCACCAAGTTTAGTGTTGGGACCGTTTACAAATTCTGTGCGCCGGTTCAGATGAAAAAAATCCCGGAACAGCTCAGCATTTGGTTCTTCTTGTCAGTACACTTCATAGAAGACTTGGAAGATGCATAGATTGGACACCGAGTTGGGTCCAATATCTTGAGGATGGAGTTGGAAACTGGCAAGAACATCTCGGAAAAACTTTGACCTGCGCGGTTTGAAACCATAGCCTATGTGGTCGACAAAGACCACTATCTCACCCTGCCTTGGGGTAGGAGGATTCCCTGCTCCTGGAACTCGCCATCGAATCTTGGTTTTTTGGGCAAAGTGCCAATATTGACCATTCCGTTCAATTGTTCTTCGGTAACCCGGGAAGGATTCCAGTTGCAAGCATAAAACTGTTTGGCCATTGCGAATGAAAAGCTGAAAAGGAAATACCGGTTTACAAATCATTCATGGTGGTACGCAAGGTGCGATGGAATAAAGATATACAACTATGCGAAATTGCGTAAACCGGAGGCTGATACAATAATGAATGACAAGATCATGTCAGAACAAAGGTATACACATGTTGTTAAACTGGATTATCACAACGGATGTAAAAGGGTTTGCCAGTTTACCAGGGGGCTAATGGTATGTGATAGGTTGTTTTTACAAAGGTAAACCGCCTATGTGTTAAAGAGGATACATATCCAAGATAAAAATGACTAAGTAAGGTGAAACAGGTTCCACAAGGGGACATGGAAATTTTGGATCTACTAAAAGACATGAAAGCAAAAATATTTTGACCTAAAAGGGTTGGACCCAAAGCAGTTCATAATGGTTCAAATCAGTTTTTCGCGTACAAAAGGTTTGTTGTTGTAACGGAAAGTAAACCATTATGAGCAATATATCAAGCTTGAAGTTTTTTATCCATAGATAAGGAGGAACAGGGAAGAGCCGCACTGGAGCCCTGATGAATTTCGATGAACTACGAAGAACGAGGGAACCCTAAACAGATCTACAAAGGGGGGAAGGGAAAGACTTATAGAGATTGATGGAAGCAATGAAGGAGCGCCGCAGCTTTCTGGCTCAACCAGGTTGATGCAGCGGCCGGCAGGGAGATGAAGGCGAAGCTCGGTGGCGGCGGCGGCGCTCAGGGACAGAGATGCCACAAGGAGGAAGAAGAGGTGAAGGAGACAAAGGGGAAAAAGAGAAGGGCCCGTGGTCCTATTTATAAGGTGAACCGATAAGCGATAGGTGCGTAAATCGAGGAGCTGGAAATGGATAGTTAATAAGGATGTCACCTTGAGGGTTGAACGTTCATTAATGAAGGATATCTTCAGCTTCAACGGGTAGATGACGTCATAACGATTTACTGCGGATTTAAAGGATGATGTCATGGCGATTTACCAGATTTATACGAAGGTGCCAGGGCAAGAATTTTTCTAAGTATTGAAGATTGACATGAACAAGTTCAAATCAATCTGGGCCTAATGTTGGAGATATGGTTACTGGAGGTAAACCGGCTAGGAGTGGCCGGGTTAGCTCCATGAAGATAGAAGCCCGTGAAGATATGAAGATGGTGGCGCTTTACGAAGACCCAAGGCCCAAAGGCGGGTTAAAGCCTGTAGATGTGAACCGACTTTATCATATAAACTTGTATTGTATGTTAGAGGAATAGAGACCGAGCCGAACACCTCTATGACCCGACCTCGGGACTCTGTAAACCGGCGGGTATCAACCTTTGTATATAAAGGGACGACCCGACTGTGGTTTGAGGACAACAGACAACAACTCGAGAGCCAGGCAAAGCGGATTCGCTCCCTGGTCATTGAAACCCTAGCAATATCAATCACAACTAGACATAGGCTTTTACCTTCATCGAAGGGACCAAACTAGTATAAAACCCCTCGTGTCCCCTTGTTCGGTTTAACCCCTTTAAGCTAACCCGTAGCGATGGCTCCACGACGAAGTCCTTTCACGAGGACATCTGCCGTGACAAACCCACGACTGCAGCCATTCTGGGGTCGATGCCAGGGTGCCCCAGTGCCTTACGCTTCTTAGCCTCATTGTGTTCTTGCACACTTTTCTCAGCAAAGTATTTCATTCTCTCTCTTGAACCTCTAGCTTCCTGGAGTTTCTGGTGAAACTGCTCCTTGAGCTCATGCAGCATCTGCTTGAAGCTTGGAATATCAGTCGCGCTGAGATTGGCCATGTTCCTCTTGAATTGAGATTTCTCATGACCAATCTTGTTCTTCAGTTCAAGGATCTTCTGAGCCAGAGCCAGCTCAGTAGCAATGGCACTGTGGAAAGAGACACTGATGCCAATTGGGAGCTCAAGGTCATCGATGTTGATGCCGGGGTTTTCTAACCATTCATCAATGAAGTTGTTCAAGATATCCACATAAAAAAGGGACAGATCATTGAAGATCTCCACCTCCTCCTTGCTCTTTATGAGCATCTTAAGAGCATCACCACCAAGATCGTCGTCGCTGGACAGATCAATGGTGGCTTCTTCATTCCGCAAAATATCAGCTGGGGCCAGTTCTTGCCCAGAGCACTAGATGGGCTTCAGCTTCTTTGAAGACTTCTCGGTCTTCTTGGAGATGCAAGAAATATCTTCAGATTGCACACTTGCTTCAGGTCGTGAAGTGGCCAGTGGCTTCGCATGCGAATCTTTAGGTGCAGATGAGGGCTTTGAAGCCTTCGATTTCTTATGCTTTTGTGGCCTTGGTGGAGCTGGCGCTTCATCAGTGTCAGCGTCATTCTCAGAGTGCTCCACGGCTGCCCCCTGAACAAGAATGTGAGTGAGGAGACCGTCAAGGTTGTAGAAGGGCCCGATGATATTGGGTTCAGCATCAGGAGTGCCATCATCCCGAGGAGCAGATGGACCGAGGTTGAAGTCGAGTCCAAATTCCTTCTTGTTCTTCTTGGCAGACTCTTTGGAAAACTGGAAGTTACGCTTGAAGAGATTGTCTTCACGACACCATAGCAGACTGGATGGGTCGGCAGCTTCAGGCTATGGTCCTCGGACCATGCAAGGATAGAAACCTTGAGCTATGGTTTCAGACTTGGACTTGGGCTGAAGACCTTTCTATACAATATCTCCCCAGGGGCCCTTGATGGCATTCTTTTCAGCATATTCGGCAGTGAAAATTTTGTACTTGAACCATTCCTGTGCCCAATATCTTTGAATCCATTGGATTCGGTTCTTGCATTCCCCATAGGTCTCTTCAGGGTCTGACTTGTATAGTGCAAAGAGATCTGGTGGCAGGTCCTTGGCTGTGTCCCCACGGTGCTGTCTGCCGCCCTTTCTTGCTGACTTTTCTAGCACCATGAAGTTCAGACTGAATGGCTTCAGATCTAGCAAAGGCTTCCATCATCTGGTCAGACAGGAACTGGCTTTAGAAGAATTAATGTAACGTTGTAAGAACTCTGCAAATTAGTGCAGACTATGAGAACCAAGGGATTCTCCCATGGAAATGTACCTGTGACAGCACTAGAGATGCGAGGGAAGGGGAAGAGGTCATATGCATTCTCAGAAGATTTTGAAGAAAAATCAGTTTGAAGACATTGACCTCATGACGCGAAGACATTCACTTATTTGTTGAGAGTTGGTTCTAGATTTGTACGAATCCAAGAATAGGTACAAGTGAGGAATCTAACTGGTAGTGAAGCATAAGTGAATATTCTAGGCATGATATGAGATGCAGAACAGGACAGATCCAAATTTGTAGGTTTAGAAACCATTTTTGGTGGAGAAGGATGGATCTATCGGATCAAAAAGGCAGTAAAAGGTAAGTTTTAATTACCAAACGAAGAACTGCTAGACGGAGTGGAGTTCGAGGCCGAGCAGTTCAATCTGCCGTGCCCTAACTTGGCGACGGAAGACACCTACGACGGTGGCGGAGGAGACGAGGTCCGCGGCCGGCATGAGGATGTCATCGGTGAGGTCGCGACAGCTAAGCGCTTCGTCACCGACGTCGTCGAGAGCTAGCAGTGGCACTAGGGTTTGTGCGAGGTGGCGAGGTGGAAGAAAGAATAATGACCGCGGTGAGGTGTATATTTATAGGGACAGGGACGGCACAACGTTATTACGCAGGTGCCCCTGGCGGTTCACATCTGAGGGACACGTGGCATGCATGCAACACCTTGGAAGTTGTTCCATGTTCCCACGCACGCCTGGATTGTCAGGTGGTCGTTCCCGCTTCTCCGGTTTTCAGGCAAAATGATATAGCATTAAAACAGATTCAATTTTGTCTCTGTGTCTTCTGCTGACAAGGACTCAGAGAAGACAATTGACAGATTCAATAGAATGCATATGATTTTGATAGATAGAATCTAAGGTAGAAGCATTGTGGGGGTTAGGGTCCGATCACATTCACTTAGGTCAAAAGATTCAAACATGAAGACATAGCTATAAGTGAATGCTGTAGAGGACAGAACACCAATGTATATACCAAGAAGATACCAAATCAAAATTGTGAAGATAAGCATGGAGATGAACCAATGTTGAAGACAAAACCAAATGTGAAGATTATGCAAATGTGACCTCAATTGAAAACACTTCAAACAAGAGCTTGGTGGTGGTGTTACCCACTGTATAGGAAGTATTAGACCCAGAAACAGCGCACAATTATCGTGGCGCTCTAAAGTCAATTTCTGCATTAATGTATTCACACTTAGAATGTATGTCTTCATTATTTGAAGATATACGTTACTTCGTGTGTTGCACATCTAAGTCATCACATGCATAAGCATTAGGATGTGTGTCCAACTACAGGACATTCGAGGATTCTAATATATTTAGCTCACACCGCAACCTGCAAAATCTTTTCTCATCCAAGGGCTTTGTGAAGATATCTTCCAATTGCTCTTCAGTGTTGACGTGAATGATATCAATATCTTCCTTCATGACATGATCTCTGAGAAAGTGATGACGGATCTGAATGTGCTTTGTCTTCGAATGCTGAACTGGGTTGTTGGCAATCTTGATAGCGCTTTCATTGTCGCAGTAGAGTGGCACATGCTTCAGATGGATGACATAGTCCTTGAGAGTTTGCTTCATCCACAGAAGCTGAGCGCAACAAGATCCAGCAGCAATGTATTCAGATTCAGCAGTGGAGAGAGACACACAGTTCTGCTTCTTTGAAGACCAACAGACAAGAGATCGTCTAAGAATGTGACATGTGCCTGATGTAGACTTGCGATCAACCTTGTCACCACCATAGTGAGCATCTGAGAATCCAACTAGATCAAACTCTGAGCCCTTTGGATACCATAATCCTAGTTTTGGGGTGTAAGCCAAATATCGAAGAATTCACTTCATAGCTAAGTGATGTGACTCCTTTGGTGCCGCTTGGAATCGGGCACACATGCAAACGCTAAGTTTGATATCTGGCCTAGATGCACACTAATCGAGTAAAGAACCAATCATGGCACGGTATACCTTTTGATCGAACTCTTTACCATTGTCGTCAGGGCCCAGATGACTTTTGGTTGGCATTGGCGTCGTGTATCCCTTGCAGTGTTGCATTCCAAACTTCTTCATGCAGTCTTTGAGGTATTTCTCTTGAGATATGAAGATGCCATTGCTCTGCTGACGGATTTGAAGACCATGGAAGAACTTCAGCTCACCTATCATGGAGATCTGATATTGCTCTTGCATCATGTGTCCAAACTCATCATTGTATCTTTTGTCAGTGCAGCCGAAGATAATGTCATCCACATAGATCTGGCACACAAACAGTTCACCATCATATGTTTTCATGAAGACAGTGGGATCCAGGGAACCAGGTTTGAAGCCTTTGCTCTTCAGGAAGTCTTTGAGTGTGTCATACCAAGCACGAGGGGCTTGTTTGAGGCCATACAGTGCATTGTTGAGCCTGTAAACCATATCAGGATGTTTTGGATCTTCAAAGCCAGGTGGTTGTGCAACATACACTTCTTCTTCAATCTTGCCATTGAGAAAATCACTCTTCACATCCATTTGATATAGGAGGATGTTGTGATGGTTGGCATAGGCTAGCAGAATGCGAATGGCTTCAAGCCTAGCCACCAGAGTGAATGTTTCATCGAAGTCCATTCCTTCAACTTGATTATATCCTTGAGTAATGAGACGAGCCTTGTTTCTGACAACTTGACCATGCTCATCTTGTTTGTTGCGATAGATCCATTTTGTGCCAATGATATTGTGCGTGCGAGGATCAGGATGCTTGAACAGTTCCCATACATTGTTCAGCTCGAACTGTTGAAGCTCTTCTTGCATAGCTTGAATCCATTCAGGTTCCATGAAGGCTTCAGCAACATTCTTGGGTTCAGATATGGACACAAATGCAAAGTGACCAAAGGAATTCTCTAGTTGTGTTGCTCTTAAACGAGTAAGGGGACCGGGTGCATTGATGCTATCAATTATCTTCTCAATCTATACTTCATTTGCAACACGAGGATGAACTGGACGAAGATTTTGCTCTTGCTGATCATTGTCTTCATCTTCAGCATTGGCTTTAGGCTGAGCAGAGTCTTCAGGTTGATTTGGTGCAGAGATGATAAGTTCCTCTTCAGCCTGTGCCTCTGAAGGTATGATTTCTCCAGTACCCATAAGCTTGATGGATTCACTTGGTGATACTTCATGTAGCACACTTGGTAGTTGCTCTCTTTGTGAGCTGTTAGTTTCATCGAACTGCACATCCACAGTTTCAACTACTTTATAGTGAAAGAGGTTGAAGACTCTGTAGGAGTGCGAATCCTTTCCGTAACCAAGCATAAAACCTTCATGTGCTTTCGGTGCAAATTTTGAAGTGTGATGTGGATCCTTGATCCAGCACCTGGCACCAAATACTCTGCAGTAGCTTACGTTTGGATTCTTACCAGTCAGTAGTTCATATGATGTCTTCTTTAGAAGCTTGTGAAGATAAACACGGTTGATGACATGGCATGCAATATAAATAGCTTCAGGCCTGAACTTCCTTGGAGTCTTGTACTCATCAAGCATCGTCCGAGCCATCTCAATGAGTGTTCTGTTCTTGCTCTCCACGATGCCATTCTTCTAGGGTGTGTATGGAGCTGAGAATTCATGAGTGATGCCCAATGTATCAAGATAAGTGTCGAGGCCGGTGTTCTTGAACTCTGTGCCATTGTCACTTCTTAGGTGCTTGATCTTGATGCCATAGTTCGTCATGGCATGATTTGTGAATCTTTTGAAGACATCCTGCACTTCAGTCTTGTAGAGAATTATATGGACCCAGGTATATCTAGAGTAATCATCAACAATAACAAAGCCATAGAGACAAGCAGTGGTAGTAAGGGTGGAGTAATGAGTAGGGCCGAATAGTTCCATGTGAAGCAGCTCGAAGGGACGTGATGTCGTCATGATTGTCTTTGAAGGATGCTTGGCCCTAGTCATCTTCCTGGCTTCACATGCACCACACAGATGATCCTTTTTGAACTTGACGCCCTCGATGCCTACAACATGCTTCTTCTTCGCGAGAGTGTACAAGTTTCTCATGCCAGCATGCCCTAGCCTCCGATGCCAGAGCCAACACTCTGAAGCTTTTTCTAGAAGACATACGGCCAATTGTGGTCCTGCTGAGAAATCTACCATGTACAGATTACCTTTTCGGTACCCTTCAAAGATTAGAGACTTGTCAGGTTCCATTAGAACAAGGCAATGATATTTTCCAAATATCACAATCATGTTTAAGTCACAAAGCATTGAGACAAACATTAAGTTGAAACCAAGGGATTCAAAAAGCATAACTTTATCCATGTGCCGATCCTTTGAGATTGCAACTTTACCTAGACCCAATACCTTGCTTTCACCAGTGTCAGCAAATGTGATATGACTCTTGTCAGATGGACGTAAGGTTGAGTCCATGAGAAGACTTCGATCTCCAATCATGTGGTTAGTGCATCCACTATCAATAATCCATTCTGAAGCAGCTGGTGTCATACCCTACAGTGTAGTTAGGGGGATAGGCTTCACGAAGAGTATTGTGAAGCATAAACATTTGACGAGCAAGTGGATTATGAAAGCTCGGATCTAGGTTAGGACCGATAGGATGATTGGCAAGCGATTCAGGAACGAAATACATAATAAGACCATTTGGGCATTTTATCTTGCACCCCACAAGATGTTTTAGGTCCCCCAGCATGAGCATCTAACGCCTTTGATTTCCGGCTGGAGACCTTTCCCTGCAAAAGAGAGTTAAGTTTTCTTAACCACCCACATCTTCAGGGGTGGCTTCGAAGCAATGAGTCTAAGTGCAACATCTGAGAACTTTGGCTTTGGAGCCCTAGCAAACAGTCTTGCAGGAGGTGAATAATACTCATAAGAATAAGCAAAGTAGTTCTTGCTCTTATGAACATGGTGGTTTGATGAAACATGCTCATATTTATAGGCCTGAGTATGGTTTCCCTACAAAACATTTGTGTTAGGGTGACTCTGGTGAGTCTCTATCTGTATGAATCCTTTGGACCATGTGAAGCCTTTGGTCTGAGGTTTGTCTTCTTCCCAGGTGGTGTCATGATGACATTCACCTGAAGATTTTCAAGACAACTCTTGGGCACCTAGATCTTCTTCAAAGGTGGTCCATTCCTGCAGTTAGTACCAATATACCTGGCAAACACTTCACCATTCTGGTTCTTAAACAATTTATAGTTTGCTTCAAAGGATTCATCAATAATAATCGGGTTAGCACAAGTGAAGCCAGATAAGGTAGATGGATCCACTGAAGGTCCCTTTGGAGCAACCCATGTGGTTTTGGGGTACTGCTCAGGCTTCCAGTAAGAACCATCAACGTTCATTTTCCTTTCGAACCCAACACCCTCTTTCCTATGGTTTCAGTTCAGAATCTGTTTCTTGAGGACATCACATAGTGTCCGATGCCCTTTAAGACTTTTGTACATTCCTGTCTCAAGTAATGTCTTCAACCTGGCATTTTCATCAGCAATAGTGGTGGTATCCTCGGCAGAGGGGTTAGTTACCACATCAGCAGTTGAAGATATTGCAATAGTAGCAGCAGTAGAACATCCAGCAACAGAAGCAGTGTTATCACGCTCAAGGCATTTTAGACATGGTGGTTCAAATCCTTCCTGAGCGGAACTGATCTATTGAGCGCGAAGTGACTCATTCTCTTTTTGAAGATCTTCATGAGACGCTCTCAAGTTCTCAAGTTCTTGCTTCCTTTGAAGATAATCGTAGGAAACATTTTCATGAGTAGTTGAGAGCGTTTCATGACGACTTTCAAGTTCTTCATACTTAACATGAAGATTTTTAATGTCTTCAATTAAGGACTGAGTTCGAGTCATTTCCGCATCCAACATGTCATCGCTTTTGTCTAACAGTTTTTGAATATGTTCCATAGCAGTCTGTTGCTGTGTTGCAATTTTAGCAAGTGTTTTGTAGCTAGGTTTAGATTTACATTCAGAGTCATCTTCACTAGATGTTTGATAGTGAGCATCGCGTGAGTCTACCTTGGCACCACGTGCCATGAAGCAGTAGGTGGGAGCAAAGTCATCCTCATTAGCATCAGCGTTGGTGAAGAGGCCATCATCTTTAGTATCGAAGATGGACTTGGTGACGTATGATGAAGCTAAATCTAGGCTTGCCACACCTGAATCAGGTTCCTCTTCAGACTCCATCTCCACCTCCTCAGATACAGACTCCTCCTCTGAATCCATTTCCTTGCCAACAAACGCACGACCCTTGTTAGATGAGCTCTTCTTGTGTGATGAAGACTTCGATGAAGACTTGGAAGAAGACTTTGAGGATTTCTTCTTCTTCTTCTTGTCATCAGACTCATATTCCTTACTTTTCTTCTTCTTGTTCTCATTGTCCCATTGAGGACATTCAGAGATGTAGTGACCAGGTTTCTTGCACTTGTGTCATGTTCTCTTCCTATAGTCATGGGAGGAAGCTTCATTATTTCTTGATCTGGATCTTGAAGACTGTCTGGAGCCTTTCTTCCTGGTGAACCTTTGGAACTTCTTCACTAGCATGGAAAGTTCCTTTCCAATATCTTCAGGATCCTCAGAACTGCAGTCAGATTCTTCCTCAGATGAGGAAACAACCTTTTCCTTCAAAGCGCGAGCTCGGCCATAGTTGGGACCATAGATATCTCTTTTCTCAGATAGCTGGAACTCATGTGTGTTGAGCCTTTCAAGTATGTCAGACGGATCAAGAGTCTTGAAGTCAGGGCGTTCTTGAATCATCAGGGCCAGGGTGTCAAATGAGTTGTCGAGTGATCTCAAGAGTGTCTTGATGATTTCATGCTTGGTAATCTCAGTGGCGCCGAGTGCATGAATCTCATTTGTAATGTCAGTGAGGGGATCAAATGTCAGCTGAACATTCTCATTGTGATTTCTTTTGAAGCAGTTAAAGAGGTTGAGAAGAACACTGATCCTTGAGTCTCTCTGGGTTGAGACGCCTTCATTGACCTTGGAGAGCCAGTCCCAGACTAGCTTTGCAGTTTCTAGAGCACTCACACGACCATACTGTCCTTTGGTCAGATGACCACAAATGATGTTCCTCGCAGTAGAATCCAGTTGAATGAACTTCTTGACATCAGCTGGGGTGATGCCTTCACCGGCCTTGGGAACGCCGTTCTTGACGATATACCAGAGGTCGACATCAATAGCTTCAACATGCATGCACATCTTATTCTTCTAGTAGGGGTAATCAGTGCCATCGAAGACAGGGAACACAGCGGAGACTTTGATTATCGCTGCAGTCGACATAGCTAAAACTCCAGGTGGTTAAACCGAATCATACAGAACAAGGGAGCACCTTGCTCTGATACCAATTGAAAGTGCTAGTTATCGACTAGAGGGGGTGAATAGGCGATTTTTATGAAAGTCTTCAATACACTGGGGTTTTGAAGACAAACAGTAGAAATGAACGTATTAACATGCAGCGGAAGGTAGACTACACTAGACAAGCCATAGTCAAGTAAGCAATGAAGTGAAAGTACGAAGACTATCAGCAGCTAGGTAGTATGGATCAAGATGGAAGATAGTATGAAGCCAAACAACAACAGTCTTCACACAGTGAAGTCAATTAGATCATGCAAGAAGACAATGACTTCACGAAGACAAACTGTAAGTAAAGAGAGAGGTAAGGATAGAACCAGTTGCTTGGTGAGGACAGGTATTTGTTGGACCAGTTCCAGTTGCTATGACAACTATACATCTGGTTAGGGAGGCTGAGATTCAACTCAAAAGACCATGTCTTTACCTTATTCCCCTTGAGCTAAGGACACACAGTCCTCGCCCAATCACTCTGGTAAGTCTTCAAGGTAGACTTCCAAACCTTCACATACTTCGTTCACCGGCGATCCAAAATGACTCTTGGATGCTCAGAACACGATGCCTAACCGACTGGAGGATTCACAGTCATCAAGTGTAATAAGTCTTCAGATCACGCAGATAGAAAGACTTCAGTGATGCCTAACACTCTTTGGCTCTGGGTGTTTAGGGATTTGTCCTCGCAAGGATTTCTCTCTCAAAGGCTTCGAGGTGGGTTGCTCTCAAAATGACAAAAGCCGTGCACTAACTCTAAGCAGCCACCAATTTATGGTGTAGGGGGTGGGCTCTTTATAGCCACGAGGCAACCCAACCTAATTTGTCTGAAATGACCCTGGGTCACTAAGGAACTGACATGTGTCCAACGGTCAGATTTCAAACACACACGGCAGCTTGACTTGGGCTACAAGTAAAGCTGACTCATCCAGCTCTGGATAATATTTTCTCTCATTGTCTTCACTCGAAGACATAGGATTTGGTTGAGCATCACTTCAGTCACTCTGACTTTGTTCACTTGGACCCCACTTAACAGTACGGTGGTTCCTATGACTCAACAAAGAAGACAAGGAAACTACGAAACAACTATGTCTTCGCAATCCATAGTCTTCATACTATGTCTTCTCATGTCATAGTCTTCAATGTGAAACTCTTCACAGACCACCATTGTCTTCAATGTCTTCGCACATCTTTAGGGGTCATCTCTGGTAGGTAAACGAATCAACGAGGGACTACTACCTGTGTTATCCTACAATTCTCACAAACACATTAGTCCCTCAACCAGGTTTGTCGTCAATACTCCAAAACCAACTAGGGGTGGCACTAGATGCACTTACAAGACTCAGGGTCCTTGGTACCATCAGAGTCAGCGTACTTAACTAGAGCCGCCATGAGCGTCCCAATGTCATTGTAGTGGCGATTGAGCCGCCCTAATTTCTACTTCAGGGGCATGAAACGACAATTGTTCTCCAACATTAAGACTGCTGAATCGGTATTGATGCGATCTGACGAGTGCAGGATTGCCGAGACCCGGTGCGCCCAATGGGTTGTGGACTCACCTTCTTCTTGGACACAGGAGGCTAAATCCACAATTGACATGGGCTCCTTGCACGTATCTTTCAAATTATGGATAAACCGGGCTTTTAACTCGGCCCATGACCCAATGGAGTTGGCTGGTAACCCTTTCAACCAAGAATGAGTTGTCCCTTCCAACATCATGGTGAAGTATTTGGCACATGCAGCATCATTAACATTCCATTGCCATCTCATAACTCTCAACCCAAGTCTCAGGGGGTAAGTCGGCAGTGTAGTTGGGACCATATGGGGACCCTTGAAATCCTTGGGTAAGCGTATGTTACGCAAAGCCGGCACCAAACACGGCACACCCAAAGTCCTGAAAGTTACACCTGTCTCCACCGAAGTTGTCCGATGAACCGGGGAAGGTTGACGAGCCGCGTACTGAGCCACCAGCTCAGCCTCCCGACGCACTCTTCCTTGATCCACTACGTTCTGGGCATTAACCTCACCACCTGCCGGGTTATGTCCACGGGGCAGGTTACGATTCCGCCCGCTGCTTGACACGGCTGGTTCCTCAATATGCCTGCTATAACTCCAGCTTGGGCGAGGGGTTGAATGAATCCTTTCATGACTATAAGAATAAGCCTGTTGCTAAACCAATGATGTCTGAAGAAGCTCCCTAGCCCTTCGCGTTTCAACTGCCGCTGAAGACTCGCCCTCAACTGGGAGAGCTGCCAGTCGTGATGCTGCAGCTATCATGTTATCCAAGGGGTTAGAATAATGACCCGGTGGCGTCGGCACATGCCGCGGCGGGATGTTGTTCTGGAGAGGCGGGTCCATTGTGCGCGGCTGAGCCAGTGCTCCCGTCCCAGGCTTCTCAACCCGGTTTATCACTGGCTGGTTACTAGTCCCTGCTCCAGGCATGTTAAAGAGATTTTTCGCCTCGTAAACCGATGGCAGGCGAGTCGGATGCCTCCTCCTCATGAATTCGTTTGAAGCGTTCTAATCCAGCATGAGCCGGAAGGACTCTGACTGAATCCGCTGTGCCTGAGCATCCAAAGCAGCCTGCTCCTCGGCCATCCTAGTGTTTACTGTGCTCAACTCCTCCTTGGCTTGTGCTCAACTCATCACGCAATTTTGCGACCGCCGCATTATGATGTTCCTGATCCGCTGGGTTAACCACCGCTGTTAACAATGCTGTCAGCTTATCTAGCAAGTCAGTTAAGACCTGAGCCGGCAGGCACACAGGGCCTCCTGCCCCGACAGCCGTCGCCGCTGCTGACCCGGAAATCATCTCTGCCGTAGTTGATGAGTTATGCACTGGCTGTGTACCGGTCATAAAGATCGCAACCCTGTTCGGCGGCTCAAAGGGGTCCGGAATACTGTCGCCATCGGAACAACCCCCAAGCCGGCCGTCTTGCAGTTAATATAACGACTCGGTCTCACTGGTGGACGACTCGCCATCAGAGTAGATGACCGTCTCATCACCAGATACCGATCTATTATCAGATTTCGCTCCATGGATGAATCCCATGAAGGCACGATTCATAGAGGGATGAACCCGGGCGGGTCTTCCATGCTGAGCCGTCACAATGATGTCGGTGCAGATGCTCGGCTCAGGGCCCGGCTCGCCGATCTTGCCAATGAAAACGTGAATTCCGCCAAAGGGGACCCCGTACCCGTACTCAATTGAGCCGGCCTCGGGGCCTCAGCCTGCGTCGTCGATGTAGAGCTTGCTGCGATGACTCTCGGTCATTTGGCCCACGGCATATCCCTTGATCCCTTCGAAGCTGCCCTCTAAGAACTTGAAACCATCATGCGATAGCCCCGTGGTGGGCATCAACTATCGTGGGTTTGTCATGGCAGATGTCCTAGTATGAGGACTTAGTCGTGGAGCCATCGCAAGTAAGTTAGCTTAAAGGGCTTAAACGTGACAAAGGACACATGGAGTTATACTGGTTCGACCCCTTGCGGTGAAGGTAAAGTCCTAATCCAATTGGAGGTGGTATTGCTAGGGTTTCGATGACCAGGGAGCGAATACGCTTAACCTGGCTCTCGATCTATTGTTTCTTGTCCCTAAACCACCGTCGGGTCGTCCCTTTATATACACAGGTTGACGCCCCGCGGTTCACAGAATCCCGATGATGAGGACATGACTACCTTGGATACGACCAAAAATATTACATGCATGCATATTTGTCACGTGATTTCTAGTGCAAACTATTCAATAATCTATTTATATTATTCAGAACAAAAATACTTCACACACTTTTGTGTTTTGTCTAATTGTAGGTGTATGGGACATTTGTACAATCCACATATGAAGATAAGGGAAAATGAGAAGTTTAGGTTCTCTTCAAAAAGTCCTCTCATGTCACTTTTGGGCCAAGAGAATATAGAGTCCAAGTCTCTCATGTTCTGGATTCAGATTCGGATTGCACAGACATACCTGACTCAAAACGTCAACAACTTTTTCATACGGCCTCCAAATTGGCTGGTTCTTTTTTTGTTGTAAAGTAGATTTCATGTTCTTTCCAACCCAATTGGAATCACCTTCAAATTCGTCCGGAGCATTGAGATATCGACGAAACAATCTGACGCTACAGCAGAATCCGAGTCAAACAACAAGTCCAAAGGTGTTGCACCACCTCCACTTGGGCCCATGAGCCTTGAACGACCTAGGGTTAGTTTTATGCTGCATTGGGACGTCCTTCCACCTCCTTGGACGCCACCCCTTGCTCCTATATAAGTAGATCCATCTAGTAGCTTTTTGCTGGGGATTTGTTTAGTTAAAAGTTAGCCATTGCAACTTCGTGTACTTCGTTTGTGTCCAACGACCAGACCAAGACCGCTTACGGATCCCCACCATTATCAATACTTCATATATATTCACAATATTAAGATTGATTTATCATATTCTTGCTCGTTCTTCGATTACTTGCAGGAATAGACCATCATGGTCAGGCTGACTGTGCTTTCGGCATCGCCAGTAACCTCAGGAGATTGGTTTAGCGATTGCTAAGGCGCAACGTCATGCATGTTTGTAGTCGGATCGTGAAAGTCGTCCACCAAATCAATAGTTATCATCTAATCAAAAGATCGGGACACCCTCCACCTCTATCAAGTGGTATCAGTTTTCAGGTTGCTCGGTGAGAATTTCCAGTTTTTCCTCGATTAGATTTATTTTCTTACCTATTGTCCAAGAAAAAGCCACAAAAAAGATTAGATCTATTTATCCTTTGTCCAAGCCAGTCTGAGCCTTTGCAATTTTCTTTTCATTGGTTTCATAGTTGAATTATCGGTTCCATCGTCGTGTCGAGTTGCTGGTCTTAGTGTCTAGTTCGTTTAGAGTTCTGTTCACATTAGTCACGCCGCCCCTGCATCGTTATCCCTTCCGCTGTCCACCACCCATCCATCAATTTCCACCACGTGCTACCCACCGTTCATTGTCATAATAATAGTTGAGATCATTCACATCTTCGCTTGATCCAATCTGCATCTTATCTAATTTGTTTTGGAAAGAGGGAGAGAAAAAAAAGAGAAAAACTAGAGAGAGAAAAAGTCAGAGAAAAAAAGAGAAGAAAAATAAAAAAATGTGAGTGTCGGTGTCAAAACCGACGGATCTCGGGTAGGGGGTCCCGAACTGTGCATCTAGGCCGGATGGTAACAGGAGGCAGGGGACATGATGTTTTACCCAGGTTCGGGCCCTCTTGATGGAGGTAAAACCCTATGTCCTGCTTGATTGATATTGATGATATGGGTAGTACAAGAGTAGATCTACCACGAGATCAGAGTGGCTAGACCCTAGAAGCTAGCCTATGGTATGATTGTATGTTGTGATTGTTGTCCTACGGACTAAAACCCTTCGGTTTATATAGACACCGGAGAGGGTTAGGGTTACACAAGGTCGGTTACAAAGGAGGAGATATCCATATCCGTACTGCCTAGCTTGCCTTCCACGCCAAGTAGAGTCCCATCCGGACACGAGACGAAGTCTTCAATCTTGTATCTTCATAGTCTAACAGTCCAGCCAATGGAGATAGTCCGGCTGTCCGGAGACCCCCTAATCCAGGACTTCCTCAGTAGCCCCTGAACCAGGCTTCAATGACGATGAGTCCGACACGCAGTATTGTCCTCGGCATTGCAAGGCGGGTTCCTTCTCCGAATACCTCACAGAAGAATTTGAATACGAGGATAGTGTCCGACCCTGCAAAATAAGTTCTACATACCGCTGTAGAGAGAATAATATTTTCGCAAATCCAATTTGCTGACTGTTTTGGCAGCATGACGTTGTGTCATGGCCCGGCGATTATTCGAACCGTTTTTCTTCAACCAGCTCCACACATAACGCGAGGCAGTTTCTTAACACGTCTTGTCGAAGCGGAGATCGTGTTCCCCCAATCATGGGATTCTCATTAATGCGGTCGTGGGTAACCCAACCGTGTCTAGGACTCCTAGATTATAGGCAAGTCCTAAACGGCTACGGAGAGGACGCTTGTTATTAACCCTCTTTATAAATGGACAAAGTTTTCGCTTTTTCCCTCTCGTGCTCAATCGAACCCTTCCCCGCCTCGAGTTCTAACACCCAAAGCCCAGGTTAGGTGCTCCGGATCTTCAATCATGTCCGGATCCAGCCTTCAAGGCCAATGGATGCCCTCCTCCATTACGGAAGAGGACATTAAGAAGTTGAGGGAGGCCAGATACCTGACCGCCGAGGTTTCGCATCGGTTGCCTGCTCGAGGGCAGATCGTCCCTACTCCCGAACCCAACGAGAACGTCATGTTCGTATCCCACTTCCTCCGAGGTCTAGGCCTCACTCTGGATCCCTTCATCAGGGGATTGATGTTCTATTACGGGCTAGATTTCCACGATCTAGCTCCGGACTCCTTTCTCCACATCTCGACATTTATTGTCGTGTGTGAGGCCTTCCTCCGCGTTCCCCCTCACTTCGGCCTGTGGCTCAAGACCTTTGAAGGAAATCCGAAGAAGATTGAGGGGCAACATGCATCATGTGGAGGTGCGTCAATAGGCAAGATGGCCGAAAGGTTCCTTTCCAGAGGTGTCCGAATTGTGGCAACGGGAGTGGTTTTATGTCACGGCTCCCAAAAGTGCCAAGTGGGCGGCTGCCCCCGCTTTCTGCTCGGGCCCCCACCATAACTTATGTCATGGATTAGCAGAGGTCTGAGCTGGGGTCCAGCAAAGGACATGCCTATACTGCAAAGCCGCATCCAAGATCTCTTTGAGGGAGATTTTAATTTGGTTGTGGTAATACAAGTTATGCTGGTTCGTCGAGTCCAGCCTTGCAAACACCGACCCCTTCGCTTGTGGGAGTTCAACCCAGAGGGACCGTGTGCCATTCAAAGTTTCCTCGGCCTGACGCACGAGGAGATGTACAAGTCATTCTTCGGACCTCAAGTAGAGTGTCCGGATATTACCGAGGACGTGGGCCTGAGCAGTAACCGCGCCGCCGAACAAGTAAGAAATCCTCTGGCCGAACACACTGTCTTTTATTCATCGTGAAGTTATTTCTAAGAGTTTGCTTTTTGACCAGGACTGGCTAACAAAGGCGAAGATGATTCAGTGTTTGGCCCCCCTCCCTAAGGGTTTGGAAAATCCGGTATTGGAAAAGATGCTCGAGGTCGCACCTTGCCCGGAGCCCTCGAAGGAAGATATGGGTGGGATAATATAGGCGGACGCGGGCCCCCGTCGCTGCCAGTTCCAACCAAGGGAATGAGCGTCTCCATGAAGGAGGATAACCGGGGGAGGAAAAGGACTGCTTCCGAGGATCCGAAAGCCGAAGCCTCCAAACGAGAGAAGAAGTCTCCCACAGAGGGTCCTGCCTCGGAGGGTGCTTCTGCTGCACAAAGTCCGCGGGGAGATCAGCCCTCCAACGAGTCGTAAGTGATCCAAAATACTTTAATAGTAGAGGTATGCTATCTTTCTTATGAGAAAATAACCACCGCATATATCTTGCAGTTCGGGCCTTAGCCCCTCTCAGCTAAGCTCGTCTTCGGGGGATCTTCTTCCAGAGATGATGGAGAACGAAACGCCTCCCCTGGACTCCTCCGCTCAAGAAGCGGGCGACCCCGAAGTGTGGTCATGGAGGGCCTCTCCGGATCCGGTGAGGCTAGAAGATAATCCCATTGACCCCCGAAGTCCCCAGCGTCCGGCTCCCGAAGAGGGCAGACAAAAGAGTCCGGCACCGTCTGGTATGCGGTCGGACATTCTGAGGGAGCTGGTGGGGCGAGCGGCCATCTCAGAAGAACATCGTAAGCTGATGGGTACGGTGATGGAGAGAATTTCATCCGCCAAAAGCGGATTACATGAAGCCTTTATGAGTCTACTGACGGGCTTTGAGGTACATGAGATAATATGTGATAGTACTGCACATGTTAGGTGTGCCCTGTGTAGATAGTAGCCCCTGAGACTCTGGTTGTCGTCGAGAACGGCGGCGAACAGAGGATCATATTCCCAGGCAATAAGCAGACTGCCCCTATGTGCAGGTGGTGGAAGCTCCGGTGGCTAGCCGGACTAGTGAGTTTGCCAAATTAAAACGGCAACTGGATGCAGCAGACGCCGACATCGAGCTTGTTAACAAGAGGCTTGACGAGGCACAGGGTAAGTGTTATTATCTGGTGAACGCCACATAGTAAGAGCAGCATGATGTCAGTATCTTTAATATGTTGTGACTGCAGATGGAGCTGCCACCATGGAAACCTTGCGGGCAAAACTTGCCCGAGCCAAGGAACAAGCGAGGATTAGTAATGCGGCTGCTTTGAAGGCGGCCGAAGAGTTGAAGGCCGAGAAGGCCGCACATTGCGAAAGCCAATAGAAGGTGGCCAAGATGGACGTAGAATTAAAAGACACTACCGACCGTTGTCGGGTCCTTGAAAAAGAAAACTAAGCAAAGGAAACGGACCTTAAGAAGGCCACGATGGCAGACAAAGACACCCGCTCTGCTATGAGAGCGAAGAAGGAGGAGCTGCGGGAAGCCGGGGATATTGCAGCTGGAAAGCCCTTCATGTTACGGAGGAAGTTCGGAGATCCACGGTATGCCCCTCTGGATCGGCTATGGAGTTCGGCAGATGAGTATATGGATTTGGCGGCGAGCGCTGCCGATGCGGCCAAGTACTTCCAAGGTCAGACGGATCGTGAAGTGGACAAGTTGTTCTGGTCGCAATTCAACGTTCCAGAGCGTCCGCTTTCATTGACTGACCAGCTAGCCTAATGGGCCGAACTGAATAGGTTGTCCGGACTCGCCATGAGGTTTGTTGTGGATCAGCTATGGTCGGAAAAGCCAAAGCCGAACAGCTATTTCAGCTTAGTGCAGCAGTTCCTTGGTGCGGTGGCGCACATTAATGCGATGAAGAGGTCGGCGTGCATAGAAGGCTCGCTGATGGCCCTTGCCTATGTTAAATCATACTGGGCGGAGATGGATGCTACCACTGTTGCGGCGCAGGGTTCGGCCATAGGCCAAGTGGCTGCCGAGCACTATTTCGAGGAGGTTCTCGAGGGTGCTCGTTTGATAGAGGCCCAGTGCTCGAAGAATATTATGTTTGAGTGATATGTATTCTCATTGTAAACACAATGCTTTTATGAAATTTTATAAGGCCATGTTTATACTTTTGCTTGAAAGTAGTACGATGCCTCTTGTGCGCCCGTTTATGTATACATGTGTATAACCTGAAAGATTGAAGCTGTTGGCTTCAACCCCCACGCATATAATGCAGAGGTGCTCGCGAGAAACGCGTGTTCACACTTAACCCAACATATCTGTCCTATTAAGGAGGTGATAGCGTAGCGAACGAGGCAACCGGACTATAATGCTTTAACACTTTCACTTAGCCATAGGAGTTTGACAGTGGGGCTACTAGATAGCCCCTGGTGGCTCCGCACTCTCCCAATGGCAGGGTGCGTACATGTCTGGCCAGAAAACGGCCCTTCGTTAAGGCGGAGGAATTCTAACATTCCGATAGGTATCGAGTGGTTGACCAGTCTCACGCTATATCATGACAGTCAGTTTTCGGCTTTCTCTACTGAGGTGCTCGTCCGGATGAACCAGGGCACAATCGCAGTAGTTCTCCTGGTGCTACCTTAGCCGATAAAGCGGAACGTAAGGCACCAAAACACAGGAGCCGGGGAAACCCAACATTTGACCAAAGACAATGATTCGGACGTGATGCATATAAGGCCAAACTCACGACGCCGAACACTCCCTAAGGTATTCGGTCTTTATGGTATAAACTGGGCCTAAATAGTGCCCTTTGTAAGAAGCCCCTTGTGTCCAGGTACGTCCATTATTCTGATGTGGCCACATGCCAAGACGTCAGCATCCTTCTCAACTGTGCTGAGAATTCGGTGGATGTGTATCAACAAGAGACAACAAAAAAGGTTTATGCAGGGTCTTAATCTAAAAAGAATCCTTGGAGCGGGTCCTTGCTGCACATCTGCGCCTGTGTCTCCGTTGTGCCGTATCCTGGACAGGTGTAGCACGATGATCATCTGTAAAAGAGAGGAACTTAGGTGAAAAAGTTCTCGTGCAAAAGGATATTTTTTAAAGAAACCATGTATAATTCAAGATGAGTAAAAATTGCCACATGTCTGCGCGCGTTGAGCCCCTTGTATTTATAATAGGGGTGTGACCATTGATCCGGTATGAATTACATATAGCTGCGCCAGACTCGTCTAACCGTGTCCGAGGTCTTGACGACCTGATAAATGCTTTAGTTGGTCAGGTCGTTTTTAGTGTGCGGCTGCCAAGGCAGCCGCACTCTCTTCGGCGCGTAAAGATCGCTTAATACTTCCGTTCACTGTAATGATGCAACATGGGCCGGGCATCTTGAGTGTGAGGGAAGTGTAGTGCGGTATTGCATTAAAGCGAATGAAAGCTTCGCGCCCGAGTAGTGCTTGATAGCCACTTTAGAATGGCGTGATGTGGAAGGTTAAATGTTCGCTATGGAAGTTATCGGGGAAGCCGAATATAACCTTTAGTAGCAGGGAGCCCGTGCAATGAGCCCCTGGGCCTGGCGTTACTCCTTTAAAGGTAGTATTGCTTTGGCAATTTTTTGTTGGGTCTATCCCCATTTTGCGGATTGTATCCTGTTATATCAGGTTTAGACTGCTGCCACCGTCCATCAGGACTCGTGTGAAGTGGTATCCGTCAATTATTGGGTCTAATACCAGGGCAGCCCATCCTGCACGGTGGATACTTGCTGAGTAATCATGATGGTCGAAAGTGATCGGTTGAGACGACCAGTGGCAGGACTCTGCGGTGATAGGCCCTTGGGCATATTTTTCTAGGAGTGCCGTTTTGTTTCTTCCCTTGATCACGTGTAACACGTTTACTGTTTTGACTTCTGGTGGAAATTTCTTTTGTTCCCCAGTGTCTTGCTTCAAAGGCTCATCGTCGTCTTCGCTTGGTGTATCCTCCCCCTTGTGTACGGTGTTGAGCTTGCCGGACTACTTGAAGACCCAACATTCTCTGTGGGTATGATTAGCGGGTTTACCAGGGGTGCTATGGATCTGACATATTTGGTCCAGAATTTTGTTTAGGCTGGACAGTTCGTCTCTGGCGCCTTTAAAGGCGGCTTTTGCTGACCTGGCCGAGAGCTTTTGAATCCGGCGTTTACTGTCGTGCTCTTCGTGATGTCTTCTTTATTCCGGCGTTTGTTATTGCTGTTGCGTCGTGATTTCCTGTTTCCATCTCTAACTTCAGATGTACTGGGGTCGCTGGTGCTGCATCTGGCTAGCCAATTGTCCTCGCCCACGAAAAAGCGTGTCATGAGGCTTGTTAATGCTACCATTGTTCTCGGCTTTTATTGGCCGAGGTGTCTGGCAAGCCATTCATCACAGGCGCTATGCTTAAAAGCTACCAAGGCTTCGGCGTCCGGATAGTCGACAATTTGGTTCTTTTTAGTAAGAAACCTGTTCCAAAGTTTTTGGGCTGACTCTCCGGGCTGTTGAATTATATGACTCAAATTATCCGCTTCCGGAGGTCGGACATAAGTCCCTTGAAAATTTGCCCGAAAAGCGTCTTCGAGCTCTTCCCAGCTTCCAATGGAGTTTTCGGGGAGGTTTTTAAGCCAGTGACGAGCTGGCCCTTTGAGCTTGAGGGGTAAGTACTTGATGGCGTGGAGATCATCTCCTCGAGCCATATGGATATGGAGGATATAGTCCTCAATCCAGACCCCAGGGTCTGTTGTTCCGTCGTATGCCTCTATATTTACGGGTTTGAATCCCTCTAGGAATTCATGGTCTAGCACCTCGTCGGTGAAACATAGGGGGTGTGCAGCACCCCTGTATCTGGGTGTACCGCGTTGTTCGGATGTTTGTTGTGTTACATCGTATGCTGGGGCGCGCTTGCGTGGTCCATAGATGGATCTGGTTGCGCCGTCCTTTTGGTACGAGCCCTCGCGTGGATCGCGTATTGGCTTGTGGGTGGCGTTGTTTGCCGCTCTATGTTGGCCGTGAGGTCATCTATCCGGCCAGGTGGCCATTTTTAATTTTGGTTGTGGGGGTCTGAGGCCTCCTCATCGAATTCAGGTAGCAACATCCGCTTTGGGTAGCTCTTGGTGGGGCGATTGCCGCCGTACTTCACTGCTGTGTTGAGTACTTTGCTCCATCTGATTTGGAGTGTGTCCTGCGCAGCCTTGAGCCTTTGCTTCTGCTTTTTCAGACTCCTCGTGGTGGCAACAAGCCTTTGACGGGCATTTTGCTGCTCCGGGTGCCTATCCGGCATTTTGTCGTCCGGAGTATTATCTTTGATAGAATTGGTTTGTTTGGTTTGATTCTCCGTATTGTCGTGATCCGGCAGTGTTTCACCCTGCTCGAACGCTGTGTTTGTATGATCGTTATTTCTGCCGAGGTGGGATTTGGGGCGGCGCTCGCGCCGCCGCTTTGACTGCTTCTGGAGGAAACGAGCCTTCGGTGCGTCCTTCCGTTCGTCGTCGTCGTCTTCTTTTGGTGTGTCCACCATGTATACGTCTAATGATGAGGTGGTCATCCAGCGCTCTATGGGCGGTGGTTCCCCTTTGCCTCCCGCATCATCGTTCATACCGTCGATGTCTTCGAAGTCGAAGTCGAGCATGTCGGTTGAGTCGTCGACAGTGGCTATTAAGTGGGTGGTGGGTGGGCGTCGAATTTCTTCGTCGTCCGCATCCCAATCCTGTTGGCCATAATCCAGCCAGGGCTCTCCTGACAAAGAGAGAGACCTTAGTGAATTCGGAATGTCACCGAAGGGCGAGTGCTGAAAGATATCTGCGGCGGTGAATTCCATGATCGGAGCCCAATCGGATTCGATTGGCAGGGGCGCGGATGGTTTGGAGTCCGGAAAAGAGTCCGGCACCTTGGAGTCATGGGCTGCGCAGAGGGTTAGGCTGGTGTTCGGCTCGATCGCCGTTGAGACTGCAGCCCCTGAGTCGGTGTCTAACCACCCGTCCTCGACTGGCGCAGTTGGCTCCGAGCTAAGGGTCGGAGCTGATGCGGGCGCAGCCTCTGGGGTGCTATTCGGCGGCAGAGCTAGGTCATACCCATCGCGACAGTGCGGCGCGCCCTGCTGTGGCTCGAATACGTCGAAGATCAAGTCTCCGCGGATGTCGGCCGTGTAGTTCAAACTTCCAAATCTTACCTGATGGCCAGGGGCATAGCTTTCAATCTGCTCCAGATGGCCAAGCGAATTAGCCCGCAGTGTAAAGCCGCCGAATACAAAGATCTGTCTGGGGAGAAAAGTCTCACCCTGGACCGCATCGCTATCGATGACAGTAAGAGCCATCAAGCCTAACGGCGACGACACAGAGGAACTCTCAATGAAAGCACCAATGTTGGTGTCAAAACCGGCGGATCTTGGGTAGGGGGTCCCAAACTGTGCGTCTAGGCCGGATGGTAACAGGAGGCAGGGGACACGATGTTTTACCCAGGTTCGGGTACTCTTGATGGAGGTAAAACCCTATGTCCTGCTTGATTGATATTGATGATATGGGTAGTACAAGAGTAGATCTACCACGAGATCAAAGAGGCTAAACCCTAGAAGCTAGCCTATGGTATGATTGTATGTTGTGATTGTTGTCCTACGGACTGAAACCCTTCGGTTTATATATCAACAGCTTGCCTTCCACGCCAAGTAGAGTCCCATCCGGACATGAGACGAAGTCTTCAATCTTGTATCTTCATAGTCTAACAGTCCGGCCAATGAAGATAGTCCGGCTGTCCGGAGACCGCCTAATCTAGAACTCCCTCGGTGAGGAAAAAAAAGAGAAAAAAAATTCGGATCTATCTAGACATAATCTCGTAGTTGAATTCATATTGGAATCTATTTTATGCATTGTTCAGTAAAACATGCATAACTTCCTCATACGCAGTCCGTTTTGGCTCCACGAGTACTCAAAAGAAAGCTAGCGACGAGCCGAAGCTAGTTCAATATTTGGCACCTCAAAATTGGCTTCTAAATAGGTCTTTTTGCCCTCTGAAGTTCACGAACACAGCTTATTCCAGTTTTTCATACCAGTTTTAGAATTTTTTGACTCCTCATATCAACACGGAATTGAGTGATTCCTTTTTCATTTGAAAGCTTGAGTCAATACAATTCTTGAAAAAAATTATCAAATAAAATTGGCACAAATTTTTCCAGAGGAAAGTTGGAGAGAAAGTTGTTGATATATCCTGCTTGGCTGTTGTTTCACATCATTATCTTTACTGCTATTGTGATCTTCACTTATATTTTACTGTCCAAAGCTACTTCATATCTTTTATTGATGCTAGTTGTGCTACGGCGTGATCTCATTAGTGTTCTAGGCTCGCGTCTCTAGTCCGGTCTATCCTAGGACCAGCATAGTACCGTCGTTGAGCGTTTATTCAACATTGCATCTCTGAATTGATTATTGCTAATCTTTTGCTACCATATATAGCCAACCCAGATCCGCATATTTTTACACGGTGTATATGTACGTTCCCCTGGCAATCGCTTTACACAATCTTCGGAGTTATTTGACACCGCTGGTTGCCTGTCACCACCTGCTGCATGGTAAGAACTTGTAAGATATTAATATTTGTTATACTGTGAGCGTTTTACCACCATACCCTAATAGTTCATAGGAACATTATTCTTGAAATTTTTGTCTTGTTTCTACTAATCATGACAGGTTCTGGAGATACAAGTTCTTGTACGACGGACACATCTTCACCATCACGAGAGTAGGGACAAGACACACAAGCATATGGTCAGGTTATCTCTTTACCATCATTTGAGGGTAGATTTAATCCTGCTATTTATCTATCTTGGGAGCTTGAAGTAGAACAAGTTTTTAGTCACCATGATTTTTCTAAACTTGGACAGTACGAGCTACCACTAGAGCATTTACTGGTTTTGCTTCTGTTTGGTGGAGTGTACATTGTAAAAAAACATTGATAACCAACCCACAACTTGGAAGGTTTTGAAAGATGTAATGAGACACCATTTTTCCCCTCTTTACTATCGTCGTGAATTGCTTTTCAAATTTGAACAATTTAAACAAGGCAACAACACTGTTCATGCTTACTACCAAGAGTTCAAATCTTATATGCATCATTGTGACATAGAAGAATCTGAGGATGATATAATGAATAGATTTTTTGGTGGTTTGAACCATGATATTCAGTTAGATTTCAGTATATTCCTCGTTGCATTACTGGTATGTATGTTCGTGCTTGTACCTTTGAGAGACAGATACAGGAGGATGCATTGGGTGACTACAACAACTACTATTCCAGTTCATGCTCACCACCGCCGGTTGGTTCCTCCACTGTTGCACCTACTAGAGCAGCCCCACCTCAAATTGTGAGCGTGACATCATCTCAAGAGTATGGTACATTGTCAACGTCCATACCTACATTAGCTACATCTTTGTGACAAGGTAACAGTAAAGGTATTGATGATATAACTTCATGAGAATGATGCATGCCTAGTTAACTTGAATGCATCATGTGTTGAGTTACCTGTTGATTTGAGAACACCACCTATTTTAGAGAATCTTGTTACTGTCATGAATGCGTCATGTGATCAATCAACTGAAATATCAACAATTTTGAGTGCACCCATTGAATTAATTGTTGATGCAAAAGAACCAATGTTTAATCATTTTGATATGACTTCTAATCTTGGTGATGATTCTGTGTCCAACGACATATTGCATGTTTGCTTATTTAAGCATGTTGTAACATGTAAATTTGATGCAAGTAAGGTTTATTCATCAAAGTTGGGATGGTTTAATGATGAACATTGCCAATCTTTTGAAATGAATAAGAGCTTCACTTATATGTGCAAACTGAGTTGCAATATTTTCATGCCTTCTACTTCTTGTGATAATTTTTTGGCTTTAGATTTTATGAACTATGAAAGTTACTCATGTATACATGTGTCATATGTGCAAAAATCAAGGAAAATAAAAATGGATGACATATACATATACAACATTTACACCTTGTCTCTTTTGTTAGCCACATTTCAGATTAAGCAACGCTGAGGACGGCTTTGTTTTCAAGAAGGGGAGGATGATGAGGATATGACTACCTTGGATACGACCAAAAATATTACATACATGCATATTTATCCGGTGATTTCTAGTGCAAACTATTCAATAATCTATTTATGTTATTCAGAACAAAAATACTTCACACACTTTTGTGTTTTGTCTAATTGTAGGTGTATGGGACATTTGTACAATCCACACATGAAGATAAGGGAAAAGGAGAAGTTTAGTTCTGTTCAAAAAGTCCTCTCACGTCACTTTTGGGCCAAGAGAAGATAGAGTCCAAGTCCCTCACATTCTGCGTTCAGATTCGGACTGCACAAACATACCTGACTCAAAACGTCAACAACTTTTTCATATGGACTCCAAATTGGGTGATTCTTTTTTTTTAGGAAAGTAGATTTCGTGTTCTTTCCAACCCAATTGGAATCACCTTCAAATTCGTCCAGAGCAATGAGATATCGACGAAACAATCTGATGCTACAGCAGAATCCGAGTCAAACAACAAGTCCAAAGGTGTTGCACCACCTCCACTTGGGCCCATGAGCCTTGTACGACCTAGGGTTAGTTTTATGTTGCCTTGGGACGTCCTTCCACCTCCTTGGCTGCCACCCCTTGCTCCTATACAAGTAGATCCATCTAGTAGCTTTTTGCTGGGGATTTGTTTAGTTAAAAGTTAGCCATTGCAACTTCGTGTACTTCGTTTGTGTCCAACGACCAGACCAAGACTGCTTATGGATCCCCACCATTATCAATACTTCATATATATTCGCAATATTCAGATTGCTTTATCATATTCTTTCTCGTTCTTCGATTGCTTGCAGGAATAGACCTTCGTGGTCAGGCTGACCGTGCTTCCGGCATCGCCAGTAACCTCAGGAGATTGGTTTAGCGATTGCTAAGGCGCAACGTCATGCACGTTTGTAGTCGGATCGTGAAAGTCGTTTCCACAAAATCGATAGTTATCATCTCATCGAAAGATCGGGACACCCTTGCCTCTATCACCCGGTCGGCTCATAACGTGTCCGGCTTGGTATCTACTCTTTCCTATCTCATAATACAAGTCATACACCTACGGCGGCTTACATCTATGGGCACTAACTCGCCTTTGGTCCTTGGGCCTTCTTGTTAAGTCTCCTTCGTAAGTCGCCATCTTCTATGTCTTCATGGGCTTCAATTGTGGTAAATCATCATGAGCATAACCCGGCCCCTCCTGGGCGGTTTACACTCAATAGTAATATCCCCAATAGCCTCCATTTGAACTTATTTATATTGCGTATGTGCCATTGAAGAAAAAAACATTATTTATAAATGACGCAGCACCGTTCATGCGTGGTTCCTGGCCCTCCATTATTTATAAGTGAGTAACTACTAGTAGACGCACAAATTATCACATGGGCTGCATCATCTTACAGAAATGAGCTCCACCGTGTCACGTGTGTGGTTAGGGAAGACGCAAAAGACGCAAAGAGTGCTACTAGTACACTACATGTGTGGGTGCGTGCACCTCTTCTCTTCGAGCATGGTTATTAAAAATATAGCCCACTACTGTACTACCACACAGTTATTATATATGGGCAAAAGCGTATAGGCAGTAATAATGACCAATAAGCCGTGAAATCATGAGGCCCACCTTTCTCTATGTTTGACCGAGGAAGCAGCCATCATTTCACTCCTCGTTGAATATCCATCCGCTGCTACCTCCGCGAATAAATAAAAATCCGCTTCTACCTCCGTAGCATGGTTAATAATATAGCCATGTCAATCACGATGTAGAAATATCATTCATTGATACAATAGGGCTGGATCTAAGGCTGGTAATTTTTTTACTTTGTCTCTTTCTCTTTTTGTCTCATTTACTCATTTTACATAGGAGCACGTGTAGAGGATGGCTATTCCTTTCGATGGGACATGGGGTTTAAGACTAAGGCTGGTCATAGTGGGGAGTAACTTAGACTAGTAACATGCTTTTGTTACTAGTCCATGTTACGACCTTCATAATGGGTAGTAACATATAGATGGTAACATACAAACCTTCATTAATTGAGACATAGACTCATTTTACCTTGGGGTGTGTTATGTTATAGTAATATATTATGTTACCACAAGCATCTCTTCCCTCATTAACTCCATGCCACATAAGAAAATTTGTCTTGGGATGTATCATGTTACTACATAAGTTACTCCCACTATGACTAGCCTAAGCACCTCCGAATTATGCCCGCTGCCCACCACTCCGAATCGTGCCATCTATGATAGGGAGTAGTCCCATTGCAACAATGAGGTCCACTAGGTCTAGCACGTCCTATAAGAAGAGACTGTCACGCAAAACATACATCTTGTTGCCTTCTTCCTCATACAGTACATACCACTGGTACGTATTACTAGTACTATTACTACTCATTCTCCTATAACCTTGCGCTTGGCATCTCCAAAATATTAACCTTGCGATTGGCTCTTCACCTCTTTGGGAAGTCGAGCAATAATGGACTGCATTATATATCGTTCTGGCTATATGAGACCGAATGAATTGCTGCACGTCCACCACGTGGGCGAGGGAGAGTGCGTACTATTACGTTTGTTTCAATATTAACTGCATATGGAGAAAAATGAGTGAATCTACTCTCTAAAATACGTCTATATACATCAGTGTTTGGAGTATGTACTAGTAGTTCATATTGAAATCTACTAAAGGACATATATTCCAAACAATATGATAATCTCTCTAACCAAGGTAGGGACGAGGAGTAAACATAGGGAGTAGTAAAATTTTCTCCTCGCCGTGCGAGCCACCACGCGCATGGGCAAGGGAGCGGGCGTAAGGCGTAGTAAGCAAGCTTCATCTCATCCTGCGAGCTACCATGCCCATGGGCGGGGGAGATGGTGTACTAAGAAAGCTTCTCCTCATTCTACGAGTTAACAGGACACATCAAAAGTAATACGCACAGAGCATCCCGTGTGTATAGAGCATTGCCTCTAAGGTAGGCCCCACATGGTTTGCCTCTTTTCTAACATAACGCGTCAAGTCGCAATTTGTTTATTCACCCGTGGTAGATGATCCTCCATCAAGTGGACAACTAGTACACGTGTCAAATTACCACGTGGGCTACCTTTTCGCACAGAATGAGCTCCACCGTGTACCAGCGCGGGTGTGGTTGGGAAAGAGACGGGAGTACGTGCGCCGTGCGTGCACCTCTTATCTTCATGCACGTCCCCCACCTACGTGGGTGT
>NC_041392.1:414971531-415002333 GCF_002162155.2 Triticum dicoccoides
TGTGTGAAATAGAGGCGTATCGATATCATATATAGAGGGGGCGATCCACGAGAAGAGAGTGAGGGGTCATAGATATCGATAGAGTCGAAGAGAGGATCCAGTGGGTGGGTGCGAGATTGATGAAGACAGCCATCAAAATTGTGTGTGTGCAAGTCAAAGATATAGGGCGACTGACCTACCGGAACGTCGGAGGGCACAGGGAAAGTTTGTGTGCAACAGGGAGACATGACTAGAGCGCTCGATGTATCAGTGTGTGTGGGGGGAGGAGGGGGGAGGCAGAGGCCTAACTAGAGAGGTAGAATGACTCGTATATGTGTTGAGAAGGAGAGACCTAGCTATGTCTTGAGGGAGATCAATCGACATTCATACATAACTGAAGGATGGGAAATAGGTTGGGACAGAGAGAGAGAGAGAGAGGGAAGGAGAGGGATAGAGTGCTGGATGGGTGATGGAGTTGCTTCTCGAAGATGGTGGGAGAGGCCTACGAGACAAACTGAGGGTAGAACTGCAATATTATCAATAAGAGTGGGGATGTGTTTCTGTGTGTGCCTGTGCGTGATAGATGTGTCGGGACGCATGCATGGATGATGAAGGGGAACCATGTGTTTGGTAAGCAAACATAACTAGATCGGTAGATCAGTTGTTGTTTGTCGGAGTAAGGGAGAGACATAACTAATGAGGTAGATCGATCGACGTGTGGGGAAAAACGAGTTATAAGGACCTAGCTAGCTATATGTATAGCGGGAGATCGGTCGGTCTACATCCATTTGTTAGAGGCAAATAAGGCCCATCAAGACAGATAGACAGAGAGAATGGAGCTAGGAGGTGGTGCGAGATGCCGAGCTACTAGCTAGATAGGGGGAGGAGTGTGCGATTGTGAGATCGATGAAAAGAGGGGGTGAGAGTTTACACATGTGTGTGATAGTATGAGAGACATGAGGCATGGACACAGAAAGGAGGAGATGGAAGGTGCGTGTGTATGTTGTAGGCAGACATCGCTAAAGAGGTTTATCGATTGGTGTGTGTCGGAAAGGAGTTGTGGAGACTGTGGGAGAACGACCTAAAGAAAAAAAAAGAATGTGCATGATGGATAGAATGCTGAGGGAGGGGCAGGGCGTGTGCATGCACGAGTGAAAGTTAGTGCTAGCTACAAAGGTTAGAGGATTGTGTGGGTGTAAGTGACTACCAAAGATGATAATTTGATATGAAAGTGGATTCATATATTTGAATAGGAGATCATAGTGTTATACACATATGCATGCATGAATATAGCGGTGATACGCGTGCTGTGGTTTTAGACATGTTATACCATAACGTGATAATGCATGGTGTTTGCAACTGACAGCTAAGTGTCAAACAATCTAAACCATACTATACATCGAACAATCTCACATTTTATTTGAATTTGTGATGATGTGTGGCGTTTGCAGCTTACAACTAAATATCGAACAATCTAAACAATACTATATATCGAACAATCTCACATTTTATTTGAATTTGTGGTAATGTGTGCCGTTTGCAACTCACATCTAAATACTTGTAGGTGTCGGCGTTCTGGTAACGGGGGTCCCCAGACTTGCCTGCCTGCGGCCCACGGCATGGCTCTGCAAGCGGGCCCGTACGACCCATCTTCACCACCAAGCATTCAAGACCCTCGCAAGGGGCCAAGCCTCGCGAGGCGGATGACACAAGACCTCCTTAGGAGCGGCCTCAGCAGGCTGGCTCACGAGGGGCGGAGAGATCAAGGCAAGGCAAACCTCGCGAGGTTCCAATGACGTGAGCCATGATGATCGAGACCAGGCGGGTCCCAGCACGCACAATGTCCTTTTTCCTCTTTGGTTCTAAGGAGTCAAGCACAGGCGCGGAGTACCGAGGCGTCAAGCAAAGGTTTCCATATCAGTGCAACGAGACCAAGACCAGCAGGACGACAAGACGAAGGTCACCATGGAGCCCAAGGCGGCGTCACCACCAGAGCCTTTGGCAGGCGAAGACTGCTTTTGTTAGGATAACTTGTACTAGCTGTCTCCTTTCAAATTGGCCGTTGTTGGCTCCCTTCCCACTCAATATTTGGGGAGAGGACCAGGGCCTCTATAAATAGGATGAGCCACCATAGTAGGAGGGGGTGAACGAAATAGAGCCTCATCCATCTCAACTTGGACCAGATCCAACCCATCCACACACCCACCAAGCACAAGAACACCTCACCTCAGGAGGCTGTTCTTCCCCTTGTACTATTCATCCTCAGCCCGAGAGGCAATCCACCACACCACACTGGAGTAGGGTATTACACCACAACAGTGGCCCGAACCAGTATAAATCTTGTGTCCCTTGTGTTGCGAGTTCATCGAGCTTGCCTTTGAGATCGTGGCAAGGTTGAGGGCGTGAGTAGGTAGGGGGAGATCTTCGTGCGAACCCAAGTGTTCGAACCTTGAGGGTTTTGCCGGAACCTGAGATCCGACATTTGGTGCGCGAGGTAGGGGTGTGCCAAAGATTTCCTTTCGTCGCTCCGTGTCCCGATGCTTCGTCACCTCCCTGTCGGACGCTCGCCGAGCTCACGCTGAGCGCCGGGCCGCCCTCGCCGCCTGCGTCGTTCAGACGGCTCCCATTGGCGGGCCACCCCGTCGTTTTCCGTCGCCTGCCGCCAGCGCCGTCACCGGCTCGGCGGGGAACGAGCAACAAGCCTCCTCGCTGCACCCTTCGGTGCGCCGGGACGGCCACACCACCACTCCATCGCTGACCCCGATCGGCTCGTCATCTCACACCCGTCGTGCTCCCACGGCCGCGCAGGCCGCGCTATGCATTGCGCGCGAACTCCTGCGCTACCGCCCCATCGACGACCTCTATGAGGACTGGCTCGACCGCATCGACGAGCTTGTCAGCACCGCAGGGGGCTCCCCTATGTCGTCCCTCTCGCTGCCTCGCCCTCCGCCAGCTGCAGGCGAGGTGGTTCATGGAGCGCCTCCACCACCTCTGCCCCAAGACGGCGCTCTGGCACAAAGGTGTGCAGCCCCCCGGCTGACCCACCGCGTCAGGCACCTGTACGCAAAGAAGGAAGCTGCCAAGAAGTCCCTCGTCCGGAAGAAAATGCTCATGCGCTCCCGGCGCCGCTGCGACAAGACCATGCGCCGCCTGTGATGGTGGTGCGAGGGCGTCAAGGCCAGGCTCCGCATCAGCAAAGGGTCCCGGTGGCCACCGCGGGCTGCCGTACTTTCACCCCTGAGCTGCGTAGCGTCGCCTGGCCAGGTAAGAAGCCAGACCTGCCTCCGCGCTACGACGACACCGCCGATCCCATGGAGTTCGTGCAGCTCTACAAGCTGAGCATCGAGGCGGCCAACAACGACGAGAAAGTGATGGCGAACTGGTTCCCCATGGCTCTCAAGGATGGCGCCCGCTCGTGGGTATTGAACCTGCCTCCAGGCTCCATCTCTTCCTGGAACGAGATGCGCGACCGCTTCGTCACCAACTTCTAGGGCACTCGCGACTGCCCTCCAGCCGTGGGTGACCTGC
The DNA here is from genome assembly GCF_002162155.2 of Triticum dicoccoides. Taxonomy (NCBI): domain Eukaryota; kingdom Viridiplantae; phylum Streptophyta; class Magnoliopsida; order Poales; family Poaceae; genus Triticum; species Triticum dicoccoides. Next base: position 414,975,039 of record NC_041392.1, read on the forward strand.
GCCGCGTCAAGCAACAACCAGGGGAAACCCTCCAGAAGTACATCCACTGCTTCAACAACGTTCGTCTCAAGATCCCCAAGTTGACGGACAAGGCCATCATCTCTGCATTCTCCGATGGCGTCCGTGACGTCAAGATGAAGGAGGAGCTCGCCATCCACGAGGAGATGTGCACATCCCTGGAGCTATTCAACCTGGCGACCAAGTATGCGGCAGGGACTAGCCTGAGTCATCCAAGAGCAGTCGACCGTTCTGCGCCTTCCACAACGTGCATAACCACAACACCAACGATTGTCAAGAGCTCAGGGCCATTCGCGACGGACGCTTCAGTCGACTACCCGAGCACAATGACCGACACTACGGCCGAGGAGGAGGAGGACGTGGCGGAGGACGCTGGGACAACCGGGGCCCACACCAGGAGTGGCGCAACTGGCCTCGTGAGGACCGCTAGCAGGATCAGCCTCGCGAGGACCGTCCTCAGGGCAATGCTGGGCTTCCTCCTCTACCGCCACCACCAAGAAGGAACGACGACCACCCCCAAGACAAGAGGGCTGGGGGCTTCCAGGAGCCACGTGCCATCGCCTGCATCTTGGGCGGAGCTCAAGCCCTAGCCTCACAGCGTATCTTCAAGAAGTTCGCTCGCGAGGGGAACGCAGTCCTTCCCAAGCTCGAGGCTACACGCTCGCTCTGGTGGTCCAAGCGCACTATTACCTTCAGCTCGGCAGACCAGCTCAAGTGCGCGGCCACCGCTGGCGCTCTCCCGATGCTCTGTTCACCCGTCATCAGCAATGTGCAAGTCACCAAGACTCTCATCGATGGTGGCGCGGGGCTTAACATCCTATCCGTCGAGATGTTAGACAACCTTCAAGTGCCCTACGATCAGCTTCAGCCTACCAAGCCTTTCTCCGGAGTGACTGACGATTCCACCACCCCGATAGGTCAGGTCCGCCTCCCAGTCATCTTCGGACAGTGCGACAACTACCGCACCGAGCTCATTGACTTCGACGTCGCTCAAATCCGTCTGCCGTACAATGCCATCCTCGGGTATCTAGCCCTGGCTAAATTCATGGCGGTGACCCACCACGGCTACAACGTCCTCAAGATGCCAGGAAGCGGCGGAATCATCACAGTCCCCTGCGAAGAAAGAGACGCGGTGTGCTCCCTTGGGCGTGTCTTTCAAGCTGCAGCAATCGAGAACCCCGACAGCAAGGGCGAGTACCCTCCTGAGTACATCCCCAAGAAGAAGAAGCAGCTACTCTGTACTGGGCCTCAGGAGAACGGCGCCGCAAGTGGCACCACGTCAAGATCAGCGCCCGCACCTGGGGCGCCTCCCTCTGTCGCATAGGAAGGCGCGCCCGGCGCCCTGCTTGGGAAGGGCTCGAGGGCTCTCTTCTGGAGGACCTCAGACCTTGCCAACATTATGAGGGAGGCGCTCAGGCACCATTTGGAGGCATGCTTCATGGCACGTTTCCCTCAAGAGGACACAGGGCGAGGAGTGCCCAGCGCTCAGGAGTTCATTACCAAGACCACTCAGGAGCTTCAGGAAGCAAGGGTGATTCGCGGCGACCGCCGCCCACCTAGCGTTGCTCCCCACCCAGGCAAGGGTGGTGAGCTGCGCGTCTGCATCGACATCCCAGGGCTCAACAGGGACGCGTCTCAGGAGCTCTTCTCGCCTTCGCGCGTGGGACGATGCGAGGGCCCACCGCGCAGCTACGTTCACATGCCATTCGGCCTACCTAGCGTGGCGTCCGCCTACCAACGCAACTTGCGGCACGTCCTGGCGGCTCAGGAGGCCATGCATCACGCAGTCCTGGCGGAGTTGGAGACGGTCCTCAAGGAACCGCCTGGGCCCACAAATCCTCCTGAGGCTCGGGCCCCGGGGGCTCGTGAGGAGCAACCCCTTTGCCGCGTACCTGCAGCTGCCCCAACATTCCTTCATCAATAGAATCAGGTGACATTTCCCAAGTTTATTTAGTTGGGAGCGCCCTCAGGGCTGCATCATTCCCAGTCCGCGCGGGTCCGTCCCTATGCCATGTATCTCTTCTTGTTTATGTCTTTAGCTTACCTTGCTGGGGGCGCCCCTCGGGCTGCATCATCCCCAGGCCGCTTAGGCCTGACCCAGTGGCACATATCTCCCCTGCGTTTACTTGAGCCAGTTTGCTTTCCATGCATGATCTATCTATGGTTATCACCTGCTTGATTGTCACCTACCATGGGAGCCGTGCGCCGACCGTCTTTCTTCAGGACCCTTTGCGTGAGAAGGTTAGGCAAGGCGTCTGTGCTCGGGCCCGTCCCTGCAGCATCGATAAATCCAACGGCTCAGCTCTGTCTGGTGGGCCGGTCCCGTTCACGTCTCCTCCTGGGGCCGTTGGTGCTTGGCCTTCTCACACGATAACCTCAGGAGATTCGTCTGGCGCAGGTTGTCTAACCACCTCGCAGGACCACCATAGCAAACAAGAGTCAAGACCAGGCGCAACCAGCCTTGAGGTAGGGCCTCGTGAGTACCGCGCTGGCTCACGAGTTCCCAAACACACCTCGTCTAGCCCTGCAGTGCAAGCCACGTGTCAGGGCAGGGCTGTACATGCCCTGGGGGCTCTCCGCAGTAGGGAGTCCCCTCCCACGTACCAGTTGAAGCACCATGCTCCGCGCTGGCAGTCGACACTTCTGAGGGGGCGGCTATGCCCGTGCAAGTGCAGAAGCGCCATGGTTAGTCCTGGTGATAAACAACTAAGGGTGGCCTCGCGGCCGTATCAACCTCAGGGAGCCTCCGGGCTCGGTGTCTGGCCTCATCGCAACGCCTCCCCTCGGGAGAGCCGCGCAAGGGGGCTGGGCACAAGGGCTACGCTCGGGTCACGCCCAAGCGTACGCCACCCTGCCAGGTCCCGCAGACCTGGTCGTCGCGCGCCCTCCCAAGCGGAGCTAAGGTATGAAGGTTGTTTGAACGTCAAGGGGGACTCCTGAGCATCGCGACTCGGGAGCCTAACTTACCACGTAGCCCCTCACTCCTTGGCCCGTCCTGGTGATCCGGTTGGACCAATGGCGGCTGAGGTATGCGCGGGGTTGGGCCCTACCGACATAGAACACTAGACCTACCATTGCATCTCCTTTCCACAAGCTGTTTGCACGTCAAGGGGGACTCTTGAGCATCGCGACTCAGGAGCCTAACTGACCATGTAGCCCCTCACTCCTTGGTTCGTCCTAGTTATCTGGTCAGCCCAACGGCGGCTGAGGTATGCACGGGGTCGGGCTCTGCCGATGTAGAATGTAAAGCAAATGGGAAGGAAATCGCAAAATCTCAAAGCAAATATTACAAGACATATTGTTCTCCGAATATCAAACACAAGTTTAAATGACTCCACGAGGCACGCTACATGCTGCAGGAGTTTCAATAGGAAAGGATCTGCAAGCTAGTCATCCCTGGATACTGCCGGCACCCGCAAGAGGCGCCCCCTCCTGGATGGCGTCGCCTTCACCTGCACCATCGGTCGAAGGCGCGGGGGCAATGGCATCGAACCTCTTCATCAGGGCCTCCACCTAACCCCTCACGGCTGCGGCGTCAGCTGCGCAGCGCTCGTCGTCCACAGGCTCTAGCAACTCGTCAAGGCGGGCGGCAGGATCACGAAGATGGAAGTGGCTGAAGACGCGCGTCAGCGCGGCTGAAGAAAGGACATGAGACTCTTCCTCTGCCATGGGGCCGATGCCGCTCACGACTTCCTCAAGCGCCTCGACCAAGTAGGGAAGCAACTGGGTGGGGCCGTCCTCATCGGTGGCTAGCGGCTTCTCCAAGCCCTTCTCATAGAGTGACTTCAGAGCCTCACGAGACCTCTTCTCGAGAAGCGCGAAGGCTGCGCGGTCCTCGGCTAGAACCTTCGTCTTGGCGTCAAGTTCAGCTTTGTCCACCTGCACCTTTCGCTCCAGCTGCTCTAGCCGGCCATGCTCAGCGGCCTGCGCCTACGCCAGCTGCTCCAACTCGGCGTCGTGACCCTTGACGGCGTCCTCCCGAGCCTTCATCCTCTCTTCCTCCTCAAAGGTCGCCGCAACCTGGCTTAGGGCCGCCCGAACGGACACGTTAGAATGAAGCCAACCAAAAACCAGCTCTAGGCGCCCAACCGCCAGGATTGGTTCGACGCTCTGGAGATCTTCTCGCAGCCGGGCCATCTCAGTAAGGGCCCGCTCCAGGACGTCAGGAGAAGCAGAGGAACCTGTGGCCGGCAAAGCGACAGAAGGAGGAGGAAGAGGCCTCGTCGTCACCATGGCCTGGGAGGCTGGAGGCTCTGAAGCCCCTTGGACCTCAGCACCCGAGCCGGACTCTGGCACCTCCTGAGTCAGCGGGGCCTCAGGGGCTGACTTCTCCCGAGGATGCTCCACCCAGCCTCGCGAGGATGATCGGGCTGGAGAAGCATGAGCACCATCCCCACCTTTGCTCATGGAGAGGGGCGCAGCCGTAGGAGGCGACCTGGGCTCAAGCAGCACCACCTCCTTTATGTACCCAACAATATTAAATGTTGATTAACATGGCAAGAGGTGAAGCAAATGATAACTACCTATCTAGGCAACTTTAAATGAGGCCGGAACAACAACAACAAGTCCGGAAAAATCCTCATGTGCAATTTATGGATTTGGTACTGTTCTGCCTTAAACCATATTTTAGAGTTGTTAAACATGCAAAGTAAGGCCACCATGTTAAACTAGGCATTTTTCAACCCCATTTACATATAAAGTTTATTAAATTTGGAGCTATGGTTATTTAGTTATGAATTAAATCATTTTTAACATGACATATGAGCAAATTAATGCCAACCACAAGTTAAACATTTTAAACATGCATGAAAGTGGCATATTATGAATCTGGACACAATTCTAAGCATTTTACATATGAAGTTTGCTTTAAACCGATGCATGGTTAGTGAGATATTAAATGAATGAAGTCTAGGGGATAAACTGTAAAACTGTTCTACTGGAATAAATGCAAAAATCGCAGCGCAGGGAAAAAAATACTACAGGCCGGAATAGATGGATCTGGGCTGCTCACGTTGGGCCTTTGAGGCCTTCAGTCCGTGGAGGCTGGCAGGCTTGGCGCGGGAGCTGGGCCTCAGGAGTTGGCAAAGGGAAAAACACTGCTGGGCCTTGGCGCTGCAGTCCATCGATGGCAGGTCAACGGGAGCGCTGACGGTTAAGGAATGGGCAAGCGGGCAAGCGGGCACCTCGCCTTGTTCTCGTCAGAAAGAAGAGCCACAACAGGGACTCGACGACGGCGGCGCAATGAGGGACTTGCACGGGCGAGGGCGCACAGGAACAGGCCGGATCTGAGGCTAGGTGGCGGTGGAGCTCCGTTCTGAGGGCAGCCCGCGTCAGATCGGTGCGCAGATGAGGCGGGGCTCGCCATCTTCGACATAGCATAACAGCGGCAACAGCAGGGGAGCAGGCGGGGCTGCTGGGACTTCGGCAAGCTGGGGAGGCGCGTCCATGGTGAGGCAGGGGCGCGGACAATGCCGAGACAGCCGTATGCGGGCGGCGTCGCTCCTGGCAAGACCTTGGCGGCGGACATGATGGCTCAACGCCTGTCAAGAGAAACATGGGAGAGAAGTGAGGCGGGAAGGAGGAAACGAGAAAGGAGGAGGAAGGTGATGGGCATTATGGGGTCCTGCGGGTGGTCGCCGGCGACGGCTGCCGGAGGAGGCTCGAGCAACGGTGACGAGGACGCCTTGGACAAAAGGATCGGGAGCTCCTCTCCCATCAGTGTGTGGAAGACGAGCATGAGCATGGGGCACGGGGCGATGGCTGGACAAGGGGATCCAGGGGAGGTGCCGGTAGGATCGTGGGGTTCTCGGAGTTTGGGCAGGTGGCTGCGCTCGGGATCAAGCCTCCGGCTTGGTCTGGAAGTGGGCACGAGGATGGATCGAAGGGAGGAGGTGGAGGCTGGATGGATCTAGACCAGGGAAGGATGAGTCTCGTGATTGGCTCACTGGTGATCCCAAGGGGAAAACGAAGAGGAGACAAGGTCGAGGTTTTTGCGGCGGCGGGGAGGAAATGATTGATGGGATTGCCTAGCCTAGGGTTTGGACTGATATAAAGGGACAATAGGATTAGGTTTGGACCCTCCGATCAAAATCTGATGGTCTCGGATAAATAGGTTAGTGAGCCCAATTAACAAAACGAAGATGGTTTATAGATGTTAGGGGATGATCCGGACCCATCGGTGACGACTGTCCAGGTCGGGTTCGGGGAAGTTTCGGACGCGCGAGAGGGGACTATGCTCTGTGCAAGGAGGGGTTTCGGGGCCTGGCGGTGGACTGTGAGGAAGGCCTTGGGCTGAGAGTAAAGAGGGGGAATGCAGCCCGGCGACTGTTTCCGGAGACAAAAAACGTCCGACGATTTGACCGACTATAATGTCACTATAGTTATCCGTTGGGGCATCAAACGATCTCCAAATGCGATGAAATTTGGCAAGCAACCTACTGACAACAAAACAACACCGCATGCCAACTTTCATCCCATTCCGAGAACATTTTCTGGCCACTTACAAAATAATATTTGGACGTGTCGCAGGCGCGTGCAAGTGTGCTTGGACTCAGAACGGACAACTGAGAAAATGGGGAGACCTGGAGGGATGCAAGTTTTGAAAACATGATGATGCAATGCATACAATGACATGACAAGATGCAACACGCCAGAGAATGACATGGCAACGTCAGCGAATAACTGGAAGACACCTGGCACATCGGTCTCGGGGCGTCACAACACTCCGCCACTACAAGAGGATCTCGTCCCGAGATCTAGGAAGGCACCGAAGAGAAACGGAAGAGGTAAATGAGAGGTAAAACTAAGTTGCTTCTTGGACAAACGAGTGAAACCACAAACCTTGAGAGGTTGAACAGATTCGAGAAAAGAATACAATAAAGGTGAACAAAGTTGAAAACACTCCGTTAGAAAAAAGGAACAAAGAACATTGTGAAAAACCTTGAGGTTGAAGGGCAAGATATATATTGAAAGCACTCCGGTTAAAACAAGATAGAGAAGGATTAAGAATGATATAATTTGGACAGCACTCCGACTGTAAATTGAAGGAATTAGAATCATGAACTTGACAAGATGAGAAGATACTTGATGAAAACGATAACACACTACCTCCGGAACTATTGAAAGAATGGCACAATGGGCAAGAACGATTTCAGACAGGACTCCGGTTGAGAAGGGAGGTAAAACTTCATAAGATGAGAGAGCTTGAATGGAGGATATGACACTCCGGTTGAAAGTATAAGCAAAGGAAATAGCATGATCTTGGCAAAACGAGATGATGTGACGAAGAGAGCAACATCACAATGCCTCCGGAAGAAAAGAATAGAAGTTAGATCATTGGAATAACAGAACGGAGAAGAAAAAACTAGCTTCTGTCACAAATGATCTTGGAAAGCGCCCTTCCAAAAAGGTTATAACGGAGTTGTTGGAAAAAAACCAACAACGAAAAGAATAATCTTGATGTGGGCTTATAGAAGACATCTCAAAAACTTGAGGTGAAATTCTACCACTAACGAAAAACAATGGATTGGATTGAGGTCAACAAGGAGATGACAACTCCTTTTGCCGAGAGGATAGGAGAAAAACTTGTATCATTGATAGACACCACAATAAGCAACACTCCTTAGGGAAGGCATTAGGTGAAATCTATACCAAGATAATTCCAAGGGAGAAAATGATGGATTTAAATATCTCATTCCTGACAACTTTTGAATCATGAAACATGAAGGGAAAATTGTCAAGAAAGACATAACACCATCTCAAAAGATAAGTTAGAAAGAATTGCACTCCGGATTGCAAGACGAAGAATGCTTGAACTCCTCAGAAAAGATTCTTGATGAACACTTCGAGAAGGAATTAAATCCTTTATGAACCATCATGTAGAGCCTCCATGAAGAACTCCAGTAATATAAGAATGATCAAACGAAAGGAAAGAGAAGTTGAAAACACAAGGTGAATCCTTGCAATGATTTAGGTGAATCTCCGTGGTGATATAATTGCGAGACCTTGGAACTCTTGGAAAAGAAAAGATAAAGCATCTCAAACCGAGAATGTGATATGATGAACCACTTCGGAAAGCAGGAATTGAATTTACTCAATGAAACAAGAATAAGAATTACATTATGCATATCCTTCACCAATTTAAATTTATGACAAGCAACATATTTGGCATACTACTTATTCTCGTAGAAAGGGTTAAGATAGATATAGCGCAAACTTGAGAAAAGACTTCAATGAACCACCATTAGGATTTGAAAGCACGAATGAATTGATATGATAACAAAGGAAGAGAATTCTTGAATGAACCACCATAAGAATTGAAAATGACGAAGATACTTGAGTGAATCAAGATGCAATAGTATGAAGAGATCGCGAACTGATTATAGAATACTTGAATGATGCACCGGTAAGATTTAGAGAATAAAAGCTGAAAGCTGAGTATGAATAAACCCAAAATGGTTGCCTTCGGAGAATCAAATTGAAAAGAATCTTGAATTGCTACGGATAGTTGAAAAGAATTCTCACAATCAAAAACAATTATGAGAGGATGGCATTAAGCTAGAATCACGAATCTTCGAGAGAACGGACAAGATTGAGAGAGAAAAATCTCCTTCGGTCTTCAAATCCGAGAATGACGACGGGAAACACCTCCATGAATTTTTGAGAAACTCCGGGATGACGAATAGAAAGGTTGAGCCAATGATGAAATTTTTTTGACAGATCTTGGAGAAATACATATGTCTGATGATAATTCGTTCTTACGTCGAACTTTGAGAGAATTGAGAATAACTCCGGGAAAATAAGAAGAGTCAGGTAAGATCCTGGGAAAAGACCTGTGGGTTAGGAACCACTCAAGAGAAACACCGTTGAAAAGATTTGAAGGGAGAGAGATTGCGCCGGTTGAATTAAATGGCTTGAATGAGATAACAACCTCGAAATAGCTTGAACGGATTGAATGAGATAACATCTTCTAAGATATCTTCGCACTCCAGAACAATTGAATAGCAAGAAGTGGATGATTAAGAGGTGCACCGGCATGAGAAAGCATTTGAAACGAGGAAAAAGGGATATGATCAACACCAAAAACTTGAATTGAATCCACGAAAGAAGAAAAAGAAAGAATATCGGTGAACTTGAGGCTCCGTTAGTATCTTCTTGAGAATCACCGAATAAGAACGTTGACGGAAAAGAATGGAGAGACTTCCCGTCCATAAAAATGATACTTGATTAAGACATCTGATTCCTTGAAGAAAAGAAAGGGTGGGAGGGCGGGAAAAACAAAGACAACTTGGGATGGATGAAACAAACAACGTTGACGAAAGCTGAGATTGAATCTTGCAGATGTTGAAAAGATCGGATCCACTTGATGAGAATTGCGCCGGTTGAAAAGGATTGACATGACAATCTCAATTATCATGAAGGATTAGTATTCACATAGGAGTATGAGAACACCGCTTAGGAAAGGTATGGAATCAACACTTGACTTCGAAGCAACTCAAATACCACAACTGAAAAACAAAACAAAGGATTGGCTTGCTAAATAAGATGGAACAAACATATGATAGACCCCATATCATATCATGTGTCTGTTGGAAGGATATCCTATGATATACTTGAATTCCCACATATAAACTCCCGAAACTTTCTATTTATGCAATGAGGTGTTGGGGATACAGGGGAAGCATAATATCTCAACCAAACTAACAATACCTACATCCAGCTGTATCCATCCTTCAACACATAACCAAGAAACCTTCGGAAATCATTTACCTCAACCTTCGAAAAGCATCTGTTATACGAGTTATGGCAATACTCCCGAACTCCCTCCCAGTACTGGGTGGCGTCGAGGTTATCTCACCAACAACTGCATAAAAGAGATTTTCGATGTCGGCGAACTCAGGTATTCCAGAACTGCAACGATAAAATTGTGACGACAACACCTCAGAGCTCAACTCCCCGGGACACTGCCACAACCCCTAAATGTCAGGAGGCACCAAGAACAATGTTCTCATCACAAAATCATCGAAACGATTCCAAGATACCCGCGTGATCCTAAAAAAAATTAGTGAAATTTGAGAAGAGAAGAGTCAAAACTCTACGTCAGGAAGCCTCACTAGAGAGACGAAGGGGCTGAGGAGTAAAAAGAATCCTACTCTCCTATATATATAATCCTAAGACTCAAAACATTTTGTTCTAGACTCAACAACGCCAGCGATTCGATCAAGCAGGGGGGCTCCTAAGTCGGGGAAGGCTGTGATACCAACTTGTAACACCCACGATGTGGCTATATCTCCCACATGTCGGAGCACGACTTAGAGGCATAACCGCATAGTAGGCATGTCGCAAGAGGGGTAATCTTTACACATCCCGTGTACTGAATAAGAAGGGATAAAGAGTTGGCTTACAATCGCCACTTCACACAATACATAAATATATCATTACATCATCCAGAATACATTCAAGGTCCGACTACGAAACCAAAATAAAGAAAGACCACCCCTAATGCAAAAGATCCCCGATCACCCCAACTGGGCTCCACTACTGATCAACTTGAAACGAAACAACACAATGAACATGATCTTCACCGAGCTCCCACTTGAGCTGGGTTGCTTCACCTGCACTGGTATCATCGGCACCTGCAACTGTTTGGAAGTATCCGTGAGCCACGAGGACTCAACAATCTCACACCCGCGAGATCAAGACTATTTAAGCTTATGGGCAGGACAGGGTAGTGAGGTGGAGCTGCAACAAGCACTAAGCATATATGGTGGCTAACATACGCAAATAAGAGCGAGAAGAGAAGCAATGCAACGGTCGTGAACTAGGAGTGATCAAGAAGTGATCCTGAGACTACTTACGTTCAAGCATAACACCAAAACCGTGTTCACTTCCCGGACTCCGCCGGAAAGAGACCATCACGGCTACACACGCGGTTGATGCATTTTATTTAAGTTAAGTGTGAAGTTTTCTACTACTGGACATTAACAAATTCCCTTCTGCCCATAACCGCGGGCACGACTTTCAAAAGTTCAAAACCCTGCAGGGGTGTCCCAACTTAGCCCATCACAAGCTCTCACGGTCAACGAAGGATATTCCTTGTCCCAAGAAGACCTGATCAGACTCGGAATCCCGGTTACAAGACATTTCGACAATGGTAAAACAAGACAAGCAAAGCCGCCCGAATGTGCCTACAAATCCCGATAGGAGCTGCACATATCTTGTTCTCAGGGCACACCGGATGAGCAGTCCGTACAACTAAAACCAACCCTCAAGTTTCCCCGAGGTGGCGCTGCAAGGGGCTCTAGGTTGGACCAACACTCAAAGGAGCACTAGCCCGGGGGGGTTAAAATAAAGATGACCCTTGAGTCTGCAGAACCCAAGGGAAAAAGGCTTAGGTGGCAAATGGTAAACCAAGGTTGGGCCTTGCTGGTGGAGTTTTATTCAAGGCGAACTCTCAAGGGGTTCCCATTATAACCCAACCGCGTAAGGAATGCAAAATCAAGGAACATAACACCGGTATGACGGAAACTAGGGCGGCAAGAGTGGAACAAAACACCAGGCATAAGGCCGAGCCTTCCACCCTTTACCAAGTATATAGGTGCATTTAAGTAAACAAGATATAATAATGATATCCCAACAATAAACATGTTCCAACAAGGAACAAACTCCATCTACACCTGCAACTAGCAACGCTATAAGAGGGGCTGAGCAAAGCAGTAACCTAGCCAAACAACGGTTTGCCAGGACAAGGTGGGTTAGAGGCTTGACATGGCAATATGAGAGGCATGATATAGAAAGTGGTAGGTATCGCGGCATAGCAATATATCGAGCAACTAGCAAGCAAAGATAGAAGTGATTACGAGGGTATGGTCATCTTGCCTAAGATCCCGCAAGAAAGAAGAACGAGTCCATGAAGAAGACAAACGGCTGAAGTCGAACAAATCCTCACAAACGCGACGATATCGGAACCAACCCGAAGAAGCAACACCGGAAAGAAGTAAACAATCATGGTAAACAACCATCACATAATCATGGCATGATGCACAAGCAAGTATGATGCATGTCCGGTTTAATGAAGCATGGCATGGCAAAGTGCACAAGCAATCCTACAAATTAAGTGGAGCTCGATATGCAACTAGTTGCATATTGACGGAACACCACATTCAAGTTATTTAGTTTGATCTCGTTTATGTACCCAACAATATTAAATGTTGGTTAACATGGCAATAGGTGAATCAAATGATAACTACCTATCGATGCAAGTTTAAATGAGGCTGGAACAACAAACAACAAGTCCGGAAAAATCCTCATGTGCAATTTATGGATTTGGTACTATTCTGCCTTAAATCATATTTTTGAGTTGTTAAACATGCAAAGCAAGGCCACCATGTTAAACTAGGCATTTTTCTACCCAATTTACATATAGAGTTTATTAAATTTGGAGCTATGGTTATTTAGTTATGAATTAAATCATTTTTAACATGGCATATGAGCAAATTAATGCAAACCGCAAGTTAAACATTTTAAACATGCATGAAAGTGGCATATTATGAATCTAGACACCATTCTAAGCATTTTACATATAAAGTTTGTTTTAAACCGATGCACGGTTAGTGAGATATTAAATGCATGAAGTCTAGGGGCTAAACTGTAAAACTGTTCTACTGGAATAAATGCAAAAATCGCAGCACAGGGAAAAAATACTACAGGCCGGAATAGATGGATCTGGGCTGCTCACGTCGGGCCTTTGAGGCCTTCGGCCCGCGGAGGCTAGCAGGCTTGGCGCGGGAGCTGGGCCTCAGGGGTTGGCAAAGGGAAAAACGCTGCTGGGCCTTGGCGTTGCCGTCCATCGATGGCAAGTCAACGCGAGCGCTGACGGGGAAGGAACGGGCGAGCGAGCAAGCGAGCACCTTGCCCTGTTCTTGTCAGAAAGCAGAGACACGGCAGGGACTCGACGACGGCGGCGCGACGAGGGACTTGCGCGGGCGAGGGCGCACAGGAATCGGCCGGATCCGAGGCTAGGTGTTGGTGGAGCTCCGTTCTGAGGGCAGCCCGCGGCAGATCGGCGCGCAGATGAGACGGGGCTCGCCGTCTTCGACAGAGCATAACAACGGCAACAACAGGGGAGCAGGCGGGGCTGCTGGGACTCCGGCAAGCTGAGGAGGCGCGTCCATGGTGAGGCAGGGGCGCGGACGATGCAGAGACAGCCGGATCCGGGCGGCGTCGCTCCTGGCAAGACCTTGGCGGCAGACATGGTGGCTCGACGCCTGTCAAGAGAAACAGGGCAGAGAAGTGAGGTGGGAAGGAGGAAACGAGAAAGGAGGAGTAAGGTGATGGGCACGATGGGGTCCTGCGGGTGGTCGCCAGCGACGGCTGCCGGAGGAGGCTCGAGCAACGGGGACGAGGACGCCTTGGATACAAGGATTGGGAGCTCCTCTCCCGTCAGTGTGTGGGAGACGAGCATGACCGTGGGGCACGGGGTGATGTCTGGACGAGGGGATCCAGGGGAGGCGCCGGTAGGATCGTGGGGTTCTCGGAGTTTGGGCAGGTGGCTGCGCTCGGGATCGAGCCTCCTGCTCGGTCTGGAAGTGGGCACGAGGATGGGTCGAAGGGAGGAGGTGGAGGCTGGATGGATCTGGACCAGGGAAAGATGAGGCTGGTGATTGGCTCACTGGTGATCCCGAGGGGAAAACGAAGAGGAGATAAGGTGGAGGTTTTTGCGGCGGCGGGGAGGAAATGATTGATGGGATTGCCTAGCCTAGGGTTTGGACTGATATAAAGGGACAATAGGATTAGGTTTGGACCCTCCGATCAAAATCGGATGGTCTCAGATAAATAGGTTAGTGAGCCCAATTAACAAAACTAAGATGGTTTATAGATGTTAGGGGATGATCCGGACCCATCGGTGATGACTGTCCAGGTCGGGTTCGGGGAAGTTTCGGACGCGCGAGAGGGGACTATGCTCTGTGCAAGGAGGGGTTTCGAGGCCTGGCGGTGGACTGTGAGGAAGGGCTTGGGCTGAGAGTAAAGAGGGGGAATGCAGCCCAGCGACTGTTTCCGGAGACCGAAAATGTCCGACGATTTGACCGACTATAATGTCGCTATAGTTATCTGTTGGGGCATCAAAGGATCTCCAAATGCGATGAAATTTGGCAGGCGACCTACTAACAACAAAGCAACACCACATGCTAACTTTCATCCCATTCCGAGAATATTTTCCGGCCACTTATAAAATAATATTCGGACGTGCCGCAGGCGTGTGCAAGTGTGGTTGGACTCAGAACGGACAGCAGAGAGAACGGGGAGACCTAGATGGACGCAAGTTTTGAAAACATGATGATGCAATGCATAATATGACTTCACAAGATGCAACACGCAAGCGAATGACATGGCAACGTCAGCGAATAACTGGAAGACACCTGGCACATCGGTCTCGGGGCATCACACAACGTGGGGAAGCGGAGACTCCCATGTCCAATCAATCGCCACGCGTCGACCAAGGCCGTAGGCTATTGGGGCCCGAGGCACTCCGCACTTGCCCCTTGGCTTCGCCTCGATGCCAAGCCCGAGCGCGCCTTGGGCCCGGGGGCTACTGTCGGCATTTTGGAATAGGAGTCCCCAGACTTGCCTGCCTACGGCCCACGGCGTGGCTCTACAAGCGGGCCCGTACGGCCCATCTTCACCAACAAGCATTCAAGACCCTCGCGAGGGCCAAGCCTCGCGAGGCAGACGACACAAGACCTCCTCGGGAGCGGCCTCACCAGGCTGGCTCGCGAGGGGCGGAGAGATCAAGGCAAGGCAAACCTCGCGAGGTTCCAATGACGTGAGCCATGACGATCGTGACCATGCGGGCGCCAACCTGCACAGTGTCATTTTTCCCTCTTTGGTGCTAAGGAGGCAAGCGGAGGCGAGGAGTACCGAGGCATCAAGCAAAGGTTTCCATATCGGTGCAACGAGACCAAGAACAGCAGGACGGCAAGATGGAGGTCACCATGGACCCCAAGGCGGTGTCACCACCAGAGCCTTTGGCAGGAGAAGACTGCTTTCTTTAGGATAACTTGTACTAGCTGTCCCCTTTCAAATTGGCCGTTGTTGGCTCCCTTCCCGCTCAATATTTAGGGAGAGGACCAGGGCCTCTATAAATAGGATGAGCCACCATAGTAGGAGGGGCGAACGAAACAGAGCCTCAGCCATCTCAACTTGGACCAAATCCAACCCATCCACACACCCACCAAGCACAAGAACACCTCCCCTCAGGAGGCTATTCTTCCCCTTGTACTATTCATCCTCAGCCCGAGAGGCAATCCACCACACCACACTGGAGTAGGGTATGACACCACAACGGTGGCCCGAACCAGTATAAATCTTGTGTCCCTAGTGTTGTGAGTTCATCGAGCTTGCCTTTGAGATCATGGCGAGGTTGAGGGCGTGAGTAGGTAGGGGGAGATCTTCATGCGCACGCAAGTGTTTGAACCTTGAGGGTTTTGCTGGAAGCCGAGATCCGACTGTAGGAGTAGGGGGCGGGGGTGCTACCTCTTGAGCAATGCGTTGGTTTTCCCTTGAAGAGGAAAGGGTGATGTAGCAGAGCAGCGTAAGTATTTCCCTCGGTTTTTGAGAACCAAGGTATCAATCCAGCAGAAGGCCACGCACGAGTCCCTCGCACTTACACAAACAAATAATCTCCCCGTAACCAACGCGATAAAGGGGTTGTCAATCCCTTCACAGTCACCTACGAGAGTGAGATCTGATAGATATGATAAGATAATATTTTTGGTATTTTTATGATAAGAGAAATAAAGATGCAAGTAAAACAAATGGCAAAGGAAATAACTAAGTATTGCAAGATTAATATGATGGAAAATAGACCCAGGGGCCATAGGTTTCACTAGAGGCTTCTCTCGAGAGCATAACTATTATGGTGGGTGAACAAATTACTGTTGAGCAATTGACAGAATTGGGCATAGTTATGAGAATATCTAGGTATGATCATGTATATAGGCATCACGTCCGAGACAAGTAGACCGAATCCTCCCTGCATCTACTACTATTACTCCACACATCGACCGCTATCCAGCATGCATCTAGAGTATTATGTTCAAGAGAATAGAATAATGCTTTAAGCAAGAAGACATGATGTAGAGGGATAAACTCATGCAATATGATATAAACCCCATCTTGTTATCCTCGATGGCAACAATACAATATGTGCCTTGCTTCCCTTACTGTCACTGGGAAAGGACACCGCAAGATTGAACCCAAAGCTAAGCACTTCTCCCATTGCAAGAAAGATCAATCTAGTAGGCCAAACCAAACTGATAATTCGAAGAGACTTGCAAAGATAACCAATCATACATAAAAGAATTCAGAGAAGATTCAAATATTTTTCATAGATAAACTTGATCATAAACCCACAATTCATCAATCTCAACAAACACACCACAAAAGAAGATTACATCGAATAGATCACCACAAGAGAGGGGGAGAACTTTGTATTGAGATCCAAAAAGAGAGAAGAAGCCATCTAGCTAATAACTATGGACCCGTAGGTCTGAAGTAAACTACTCACACTTCATCGGAGGGGCTATGGTGTTGATGTAGAAGCCCTCCGTGATCGATACCCCCTCCGACGGAGCTCCGGAAAAGGCCCCAAGATGGGATCTCATGGATACAGAAAGTTACGGCGGTGGAATTAGGGTTTTGTCTCCGTATCTGGTAGTTTGGGGGTACGTAGGTATATATAGGAGGAAGGAGTACGTCGGTGGTTCAATATGGGCCCCACGAGGGTGGAGGGCACCCCCCTACCTCGTGCCTTCCTGGTTGATTGCTTGACGTAGGGTCCAAGTCCTCTGGATCATGTTCATTCCGAAAATCACGTCCCCGAAGGTTTCCTTCCGTTTGGACTCCGTTTGATATTCTTTTTCTGCGAAACCCTAAAATAGGCAAAAAAACAACAATTCTGGGCTGGGCCTCCAGTTAATAGGTTACTCCCAAAATAATATAAAAGTGTATAATAAAGCCCAATAATGTCCAAAACAAGATATAATATATCATGGAACAATAAAAATTATAGACATGTTGGAGACGTATCAAGCATCCCCAAGCTTAATTCCTGCTCGTCCTCGTGTAGGTAAATGATAAAAACAGAATTTTTGATGTGGAATGCTACTTGGCATAATTTCAATGTAATTCTCTTATTGTGGTATGAATATTCAGATCTGAAAGATTCAAGACAAAATTTCAATATTGACATAGAAATAATAATACTTCAAGCATACTAACTAAGCAATTATGTCTCTTCAAAATAACATGGACAAAGAAAGTTATCCCTACAAAATCATATAGTCTGGCTATGGTCCATCTTCACCACACAAATTATTTAAATCATGCACAACCCTGATGACAAACCAAGCAATTGTTTCATACTTTTAGTGTTGTCAAACTTTTTCAATCTTGGCGCAATACATGAGCATGAGACATGGACATAGCACTATATGTGGAATAGAATGGTGGTTATGGAGAAGACAAAAAGGAGAAGATAGTCTCACATCAACTAGGTGTATCAATGGGCTATGGAGATGCCCATTAATAGATATCAATGTGAGTGAGTAGGGATTGCGATGCAACGGATGCACTAGAGCTATAAGTATATGAAAGCTCAACAAAAAGAACTAAGTGGGTGTGCATCCAACTTGCTTGCTCACAAAGACCTAGGGCATTTTGAGGAAGCCCATCATTGGGATATACAAGCCAAGTTCTATAATGAAAAATTCCAACTAGTATATGAAAGTGATAGCATAGGAGACTCTCTATCATGAAGATCATGGTGCTAGTTTGAAGCACAAGTGTGGAAAAAAGGATAGTAGTATTGCCCCTTTTTATTTATTTATTTATTCTCTTTTTTTGGCCTTCCTTTTTTTATTTGGCCTTTCTCTTTTTTTATTGGGACAATATTCTATGAATGATGATCATCACACTTCTATTTATTTACAACTCAATGATTACAACTCGATACTAGAACAAAGTATGACTCTATATGAATGGCTCCGGCGGTGTACCAGGATAGCAATGATGCATGAGTAACTTATATTAAAGAATTATGAACGGTGGCTTTGCCACAACTAAAATGTCAACTACATGGTCATGCGAAGCAATATGACAATGATGGAGCGTGTCATAGTAAACGGAATGGTGGAAAGTTGCATGGCAATATATCTCGGAATGGCTATGGAAATGCCATGATAGGTAGGTATGGTGGCTGCTTTGAGGAAGGTATATGGTGGGTGTATGATACCGGCAAAAGGTGCGCAGTATTAGAGAGGCTAGCAATGGTGGAAGGGGGAGAGTGCGTATAATCCATGGACTACACATTAGTCATAAAGAACTCACATACTTATTGCAAAAATCTATTAGTTATCGAAGCAAAGTACTAAGCGCATGCTCCTAGGGGGATAGATTGGTAGGAAAAGACCATCGCTCATCCCCGACCGCCACTCATAAGGAGGACAATCAATAAATACATCATGCTCCGACTTCTTAACATAACGGTTCACCATACGTGCATGCTATGGGAATCACAAACTTCAACACAAGCATTTCTCAAATTCACAACTACTCAACTAGCACGAATCTAATATCACCATCTCCATATCTCAAAAAAATTATCAAGTTTCAAACTTCTCATAGTATTCAACACACTCATAAGAAAATTTTATTATTAATCTTGAATGCCTAAAATAATTAAAGCAAATTACCATGCTGTTTTGTAGGACTCTCAAAATAATCTAAGTGAAGCATGAGAGAACAAAAGGTTTCTATAAAACAAATCCACCATCATTCTCTAAAGGATATAAGTGAAGCACTAGAGCAAAAACTATAACTCAAAAGATATAAGTGAAGCACATAGAGTATTCTAACAATTTCCGAATCATGTGTGTCTCTCTCAAAAAGGTGTGTGCAGCAAGGATGATTGTGGAAAACTAACAAATAAAGACTCAAATAATACAAGACGCTCCAAGCATAACACATATCATGTGGTAAATAAAAATATAGCTCAAAGTAAAGTTACCGATAGAAGTAGACGAAAGAGGGGATGCCTTCCGGGGCATCCCCAAGCTTTGGCTTTTAGGTGTCCTTAAATTATCTTGGGGGTGCCATGGGCATCCCAAATCTTAGGCTCTTGCCACTCCTTGTTCCATAATCCATCAAATCTTTACCCAAAACTTGAAAACTTCACAACACGAAACCTAAAGTAGAAAATCTCGTGAGCTCCGTTAGCGAAAGAAAACAAAACACCACTTCAAGGTACTGTAATGAATTCATTCTTTCTTTATATTTGTGTTAAACCTAATGTATTCCAACTTCTCTATGGTTTATAAACTATTTTACTAGCCATAGATTCATCAAAATAAGCAAACAACACATGGAAAACAGAATCTGTCAAAAACAGAACAATCTGTAGTAATCTGCAGCTAATGCAAGTTCTGGAACCCCAAAAATTCTAAAAAAAAATTCTTGACGTGAGGAATTTATCTATTAATAATATTCAAAAGAATTAACTAAATAGCACTTTCCAAATAAAAATGGAAACAGTTCTCGTGAGCGCTAAAGTTTCTGTTTTTTACAGCAAGATTAAAAAGACTTCCCCCAAGTCTTCCCAACGGTTCTACTTGGCACAAACACTAATTAAACACAAAAGACACAAACAAAACAGAGTCTAGATAAATTATTTATTACTAAACAGGAGCGAAAAGCTAGGAATAAAAAAGACCTCCCGACAAGCGCTATCATTTAACGCCCCTAGCTAGGCATGAAAGCAAGGATAGATCTAGGTCTCTTTAGTTGGTAATTCTTTAATGAGACATATATCACCTTTAGGGGTTTCTTTCCTTTTATCAATAATAAAACTTCTAGGCACAAAATCGAAAAAATCATTAGTAGCAAATGGTTCCTTAGTGATAGTAAAAAGATTAGGATGAATACTTATAGATTTGAGATCCGCAGTTTCTTTGCTGGAAGATTCACCTTTATTTTTAGGAACAGACATAAGCTTGGCAATTTTAGTTGGAGGACTAGGAGTATTCTTTACGGAAGAAAAATAGGTTCCCAAGTTGGTAATGATACCCTCAAGTTGATCAATTCTAGTGGAATCTTGATTTATTCTTTCATTAACTCTGGGTTCGTTCTCCTTAATATTTTTTAAAGTGACTCCTACTTTAGATCCATATTGAGTAATCTCGTTGTGGATCTTTTTATCCAGATTTTCAATTAACTCCAGGTAGCAAAATTATTTTCAATAATTTCAAGTTTTTGCATTACATGCTCCAAAGTTAACATAGTTCCATTAACCAAAAGAGGGGGTGAGCCAAACAAATCTGTCATAGCATCATAAGAATCAAAAGTGTGGCTACCCAAGAAATTCCCTCCGGTAATGGTATCAAGGACATATCTGTGCCAAGGCATAATGCATACATAAAAATTGCAGAGAAGAATGGAAGTAGATTGCTTCCTGGTAGATCTATTTTGAGCATTGCAAATTCTATACCAAGCGTCTTTTAGATTTTCTCCCTCCCTTTGCTTAAAATTAAGAACTTCATTTTCGGGAGACAATGGAGAATATAGAGAACTAGCCATAATGACAAGCAAGCAATCCGACACACAAGCAAGCAAGAAACGGGCAAAAAGAGGTGAACAGAGAAAGAGAGGGAGGAAGAAGAGAGAGAGAGAGAGAGGGCGAATAAAACGACAAGGGTGAAGTGGGGGGGGGGAGGAAAACGAGAGGCAAATGGAAAATAATGTAATGCAGGAGATAAGTGTTTGTGATGGGTACTTGGTCTGTTGACTTTTGCTTAGACTCCTCGGCAATGGCGCCAGAAATCCTTCTTGCTACCTCTTGAGCACTGTGTTCGTTTTCCCTTGAAGAGGAAAGGGTGATGCAGCAGATCATCGTAAGTATTTCCCTCAGTTTTTGAGAACCAAGGTATCAATCTAGTAAGAGGCCACGCACGAGTCCCTCGCACCTACACAAACAAATAAAATACTCGCAACCAATGCGATAAAGGGGTTGTCAATCCCTTCACGGTCACCTACGAGAGTGAGATATGATAGATATGATAAGATAATATTTTTGGTATTTTTATGATAAGAGAAACAAGGATGCAAGTAAAATAAATGGCAAAGGAAATAACTAAGTATTGGTAGATTAATATGATGGAAAATAGACCCGGGGGCCATAGGTTTCACTAGAGGCTTCTCTCGAGAGCATAAGTATTATGGTGGGTGAACAAATTATTGTTGAGAAATTGACAGAATTGAGCATAGTTATGAGAATATCTAGGTATGATCATGTATATAGGCATCACGTCCGAGACAAGTAGACCGACTCCTGCCTGCATCTACTACTATTACTCCACACATCGACCGCTATCCAGCATGCATCTAGAGTATTAAGTTCAAGAGAACAGAGTAACGCTTTAAGCAAGAAGACATGATGTAGAGGGATAAACTCATGCAATATGATATAAACCCCATTTTGTTATCCTCGATGGCAACAATAAAATACGTGCCTTGCTGCCCTTACTATCACTAGGAAAGGACGCCGCAAGATTGAACCCAAAGCTAAGCACTCCTCCCATTGCAAGAAAGATCAATCTAGTAGGCCAAACCAAACTGATAATTCGAAGAGACTTGCAAAGATAACCATTCATACATAAAAGAATTCAGAGAAGATTCAAATATTGTTCATAGATAAACTTGATCGTAAACGCACAATTCATCGATCTCAACAAACACACCGCAAAAGAAGATTACATCGAATAGATCTCCACAAGAGAGGGGGAGAACTTTGTATTGAGATCCAAAAAGAGAGAAGAAGCCATCTAATTAATAACTATGGACCCGTAGGTTTGAAGTAAACACTCACACTTCATCGGAGGGGCTATTGTGTTGATGTAGAAGCCCTCCATGATCGATACCCCCTCTAGCGGAGCTCTGGAAAAGGCCCCAGGATGGGATCTCGTGGATACAGAAAGTTACGGCGGTGGAATTAGGGTTTTTGGCTCCGTATCTGGTAGTTTGGGGGTACGTAGGTATATATAGGAGGAAGGAGTACGTCGGTGGAGCAATGTGGGTCCCACGAGGGTGGAGGTCGCGCCTTGGGGCGGGGGGGGGGGGGTAGGCGCGCCCCCTACCTCGTGCCTTCCTGGTTGATTGCTTGACATAGGGTCCAAGTCCTCTGGATCATGTTCGTTCCAAAAATCACGTTCCTGAAGGTTTCATTCCGTTTGGACTCCGTTTGATATTCTTTTTCTGCGAAACCCTAAAATAGGCAAAAAAACAGCAATTCTAGGCTGGGCCTCCAGTTAATAGGTTAGTCCCAAAAATAATATAAAAGTGTATAATAAAGCCCAATAATGTCCAAAACAGGATATAATATAGCATGGAACAATCAAAAATTATAGATACGTTGGAGACATATCAGGGGCACCATTCATTATGTGATAAACACATTATACATATGAGACATGGTTTAGATTATGAAGATCTAGCTAGAGCTTGAAATGTACTGTGATTTGAAATCAACATAAAGTGGACTCAAAAAATCGAGTTCGAGTTCATATAGTACACATAGTTCATATGTAACTCGATAGTAATCATGTGGTGTGCTGTGAAGATAATACACAAATGATGGTTTAACTTGACAATAATGATGATTGTAAATCTTATTAAAATAGAAAAACGAATTCAAATGGTTTGACTTCACAACAATCATTATTTCATATCTTATTCAAATAGAGAAACAAATTCAAATTTAGTTCATATTGAAGCGGTAGTATATACGTTTGGACTACACTAAAATGTTCATTTGAATAGCAGGTTGCATGCATTATACACGTAGCGAAATATTTTAATTGAACATAACATGAATTCAAAGTTCTGAATGGAATTTGTAGTGCGAATTGATTTGGTACAGTAGACGGGACTAGACTCTCTTGTGTGGTGCGAATTGATTTCTATTTGTTTTTTCATCGACCAAAGTGCGAATTGATTTGGTACAGTACACGTTAGGCTTGTCCGGAAATTTCAACCCGCGCTTTGCTACCCTGAAATATTTAAGATACTTCTTTGTCTCCTTGTGCTCCGAAAACTCCCTCCATCTCAACCCATGCCTTGCTATCCCAAAATTACAACGCGCACAAAAACTCCCACCTCCTGTGAAATCCCGACACACGAAATGCCCGTGATACCCCTGAACCGAAAGAACCGCCTAGCACAAATCGGTGGGTGTACTTCCGTAACTTACCCCACATTTCGGACAAGCGCGTCCCTAAGCCATGGTTCCCCACTCCCATCCCATCAGCCCAACCCATTCATACACCAAGGCCTCTAAAACCCGCGAAGACCCACACCCTCCTCCGTCCGCCACTCAGCCGAAGCCTCTTCCCCGACAATGTCGTCCACAACAACACCTCGAGTCTGGATGGGACTCTCTTTGGCGTGGAGGGCAAGTTTGGTGACCAAACATGTAGATTCCTTTCTTTGTAACCGACCTTGTGTAACCCTAGATCCTCCCGGTGTCTATATAAACCGAAGGACTTAGTCCGGAGAGAGGATATCCATTACCATAGCCATACAAGCTAGACCTCTAGGGTTTAGCCATTATGATCTCGTGGTAGATCAACTCTTGTAATTCTCATATTCATCAAGATCAATCAAGCAAGATGTAGGGTATTACCTCCATAGAGAGGGCCCGTGTCGGTGGGAACGACACCTATGGGATCACAAGAATCCCTACTGTGGTTAGCGGGGCGCGGGGTCGTGAGAAGAGCGGATCAAACAGATAGCACACGGTTCATTTATCCAGGTTCGGGCCACGAGGATGCGTAAAACCCTACTCCTGCTTTGGTGGATTGTATATCTATGTTCTTGAGCTAGCTATGGGGCGTGAGGAGCTCCAAAAAGCCGAATCCTTCCTCTGGTCGCCTCGGGCATCCTTTTATAGAAAAAGGGGTTGCCATAGTGGCACACAGGAGGTGGAAAGGGTACAGTGATGTGAGGTTATCCCTCGCATTACATGACAAGGCGCATTTAATGCGTCTTGCTTACATGTCCTTGCATTATTGGGGACGGGGGAGAAACCTGTCTCGTCCGTCGCCGCTCCTTCTTGTGTCGACACGCGCCCTGGCCAGCGACGCCTGCGATGCCACGTTGGTAGGCAGGCAGCTGAGGTGGCGTAGTGGTGGGTCTTCACGAAGATCTGCATGCCGCCACGCAGGTGCCTGCCTAGCTGGTTGGGTCGGCAGCTGCATGCATGCGGTGGTGGAGGTTTAGTCGGCGTGGGCCTGATGGTGGCCCTGCGGGTGTCCTCGGTAAGGGCCTTGCTGGGGCCCAGGCAAGGGTCTTGCCGAGGCGCCTGATGGTGGCCCTGCGGGTGTCCTCGGTAAGGGCGCTTGCCCGGGGCCTTGTAGTCTTCCTCGGCTGGGATCCCGCCAAGGGTTGTCATCTCCTTAGTGCGTATCTGATCTTGAATGTCTTCACAAAGATCTACATGCCGCCATGGGTATCTCTCCCGAATCCTTGCCCTTTGGGGCAGTGGACTGAAGGGTGGTTTGCTCCGTAGGCGCGGGACAAGTCGCCGCGGCAAGGGTCTTGCCGGGGCTGCTAGAACGGTCTCCCGGTAAGGATCTTGCCGGGGGAGTCCGCTTCGTCCCCTTTGATCTTTGTGGTCTTGGACTTGGCGTCGTTCTAGT
Organism: Triticum dicoccoides; assembly: GCF_002162155.2. Taxonomy (NCBI): domain Eukaryota; kingdom Viridiplantae; phylum Streptophyta; class Magnoliopsida; order Poales; family Poaceae; genus Triticum; species Triticum dicoccoides. The sequence goes on from NC_041392.1 coordinate 414,999,800, forward strand.
TCTCTTGAGCTTCGGTCTTACCCTGGCTCACCTCCCTTGCCTTGCTTGGTGTGGTGGTATCCGCGGCTCAGACTGCCCGTGCACAGTTATAGGGGTACAAAAAATGTACCCCTCTTTTTGTACACCAACAGGATCCCCCGGGCCTGGGCCACACATAAGCGCAACGCATTGTTGGGCTAGGCCCAAAAACGGTGCGCGGGCAGGCGGGGCGGGTTTTACCGCGGTAAGATTCTTCACGCGATGTGCTTCCCACGATTCTCGCGCGTGGTGCCGCGTGAGGAGGCGCGTGTGACGTGGGCGGCATGCGTGGGGTTGGTTCCCGCAGGCATGCGTCACATCGTAGTAAAGGGGCAGTTCGCGCCTTCCCCATAACGGAGGGAGGCGTGGAGGCACGGCCCATTTACTAAATGGGGCTGAGGCGCGATCTTCAAGGCGTCCACTCCCCACGATCATGGGGTGGGGAGTGGTCATCTCACCCATCCCCTCGGTTCTGCACGTCCGCCACGTGTCTCCCATGCGCCTGGGGTGGCAAACGGTGGAGGTGGGAAACCGGTCCATCGCTGGTTGGTGCGGCAGGTCGGTCCTGGCTCCCTGCACCTTCCGTATCTTGATTGTCCGAGCAGGGCGGCCGAGCCCCAACCACGATCCTTTATAAAGAGCTGGAGGGGCGGATGGCGTCCCGCATTCTTTCATCTTCTTCTTCCTTCAGCTTCTGCTCCTCCCTTCCATCCGTCATGGAGAGAGAGGGAATCCCGGTCCTTCAACAGTGGCGGCGAGGGTCGCCGCTCGACAACGCGTCCCTCCTTCTCCTGCGCCTGTGGTGGCAGAGCCAGCCGCGAGGGGAAGGGGGAGCGGGCGAGGCCGTGGGCGAGGCCGGGCCCTCGGGGAAGAGGAGGATGGGGCGGCGCGCCGGGCTCGCCTCCGCCAGCAGCTCCTCCTCCAATGGAGGGCCATGTTGGGGATGACCCTTGTGAGTTCTTCGTCAGGCTGCGCCGGCCGCCGCACCGTCGCCTTCGTCTCCCGACTCCATTTGCGCGGGAGATGGAGCTGGATCCACCGGAATCGTTGCGGCTGCACATGAGGGGCTGCGGGATCAGTAGCACGTGGGTCCGCGTCGACTTCCCCGTCCCTCACGTGATGTATCTTCGTTGGGGATGGAAGACATTTTCTCATATCCACCGCTTGACGGAGGGGCTCACTCTCCATTTTAAGCTGATGGAGGGTGGCCTTCTCTCCGTCAAGGTCTTCGGGTGCTTTGGGACCCGTGCAAGGTGCTGCGTGGAGAGCTCTTCTGATAGTGAAGACTCCTCCTCGGGCGGGAGTGACGAGGAGGACAGCGACAGTGACGACGAGGGTAGTAGGCGGCAGGATGACGGGTCCGACTAGGTGTCGGGTGCCGCTCCGTGCGGCACCGGTGACCCCATCATCCGTGTCACCGGCTCCTTGAACTTCTTGGGGTCCTCTCCTTGGGCGGCTGGCATTGGGAGGCTACGGAAGAGGAAGAGGGCGGGCGTCAAGGCCGTCAAGTCGGAGTACGCGGGCACCGACGCCTTCGACGCATGCTCACGTCCTGCCGCCTCGTCTTCGAGCTCTGCTTCCGGCGCCGCCATCACCATCCAGCCTTTGGACGGCCACCAAGATGTTCTCTTGGTGTCTTGTGCCACCCGTAGCTCGCCTAGGCGCTCCTTTTGTCCTTTTCGCCTCCTTGACCTTCCTCCCGAGGAGAGGGACAAGAAAGGGATTACGGGCACCTTATCTCTTTTCAGTTTGTAAGCCTTCGGGCCTTGGTTGAATTTAAAACTTGTAATCCCATCATTCATGTTTTTCATTCCCTATGGACTGTACCTGAGTGGAATATTTTTTTTAATGAAAAAGGGATGCTTGCCGGGTCATTTGTTTGCGGGTGGAACCCACGACAAGGAGTAAATCCTTGCTATCTTCAAGATAAACATGTCCTTGCCCGGCAACAGGCCTTGCCGTCTCCCCACTTAGCTCGACCTTCCTCACGCCTTTGGCGGAGGCAAGGATGAGGCGGGTTCAGGCTCCTTGTTTCATCCTTTCGCTGCCACGACTACGACCAAACTTGGCCCCAGGAACGAGCCCTAGGGCCTAGAGTTATGGGAGCATGGTAGCTTAGGGGAAAACGAGGTTTCACATACCTTAGTGCATAATGGAATGCATGATAAGGGATGAAGAACTTATCTGAAGCTGCAGTCCCCGGCAACCCTGGTTCGCCGTGGGTGAATCTTTGCTCTTGCAGCCCCCGGCAATACTGGCTTGCCGGGGGCTAGATGCTGGTCTGTTCCTCTTTTTTTTCTCCCCAAGTGGTTCGGCACGGATATCTGTGTGTCCTGTGAACCAAAGAAGACAAAAGAAAGACAAAGAGATGCACACTCGACCTCTAAGCTAGGGGTTAGTCGCCGCTAAGCACTATCAACCCTAACCAAGGACGAGACTCGACATAGCATGCATGCTATAACTTAGGGCACCAGCGCTTCATTTATTTATGCTCAGGGTCTGCGCCTGGCTTTGTA